>NC_142792.1:25711492-25901492 GCF_988280905.1 Pimephales promelas | reverse complement strand
CTAGTCCTACTTGATCTTAGCGCTGCGTTCGACACTATAGATCATAAAATACTCTTGGATCGACTACAAAACTTCACCGGTGTTCAGGGACAGGCATTAAGCTGGTTTAGATCGTACTTATCGGACCGTTCTCATTTTGTCTGTTTAAATGGGAAAAAATCAAAGATAACGTCAGTAGACTATGGAGTACCGCAAGGATCGGTTTTAGGCCCTCTGCTATTCTCAATATATATGCTGCCACTTGGTAATATTATAAGAAAACATGGAATTAACTTCCACTGTTACGCTGACGACACTCAATTATATATTTCATCACGACCAGATGAAAACACTAACTCATCTAAAATGACAGAGTGTCTCAAAGATATAAAATGCTGGATGACGCGTAATTTCCTGCTATTAAATTCAGATAAAACGGAGGTATTACTTATTGGTCCAAAAAACTACTCACAAAACCTCTTACAATACAACTTTAATATAGACGGATGTCCTGTTACTTTATCCACTACAGTAAAAGACCTGGGTGTTATACTAGACCGCAACTTGTCGTTCGAAAATCATATTTCATATGTTACAAGAACAGCCTTTTTCCACCTTAGAAACATTGCCAAGCTACACAACATGCTATCTGTTTCTGATGCAGAAAAGTAAGTTCATGCATTCATGACCTCGAGACTAGATTACTGTAATGCTTTATTAGCTGGTTTTCCTGCATCCTCAATAAACAAGCTACAGTTAGTACAAAATGCAGCTGCTAGAGTTCTTACTAGGTCAAGAAAATTTGATCATATAACACCGATTTTATCATTTCTACACTGGTTACCTATTAAGTTCCGTATCAACTACAAAATACTACTACTGACCTATAAAGCCCTAAATGGTTTAGCTCCTATGTACTTAAAGGACCTTCTCTCGCCCTACAACCCACCAGGTTCCTTAAGATCACTAAATTCAAGGCTTCTGGTCATTCCTAGGATATCCACTAAAGGAGGGAGGGCGTTCTCGCATTTAGCTCCAAAACTCTGGAATGGCCTTCCCGATACGGTCCGAGGCGCTGACTCGCTGACACAGTTTAAAACTAGATTAAAGACGCATCTCTTTAGTCAAGCATTCACATAATGCTTACCTTTTAGTCCTCTGTTATGCCATACGGAACCGTTTGCCACTGAAACGCATTACCGCAACAGTGGGGCTCGACAGCTTTAGTCAAACGGGTCGGTGCATATGGTTGGGTTGTGGAGAGATTGTGAAATTGTGGTTTTTAATATCTACTCCAATGTATTTGGAAATCATTATGAACATCAGCTATGCTAATTATTTCCCATCTGCCTTTCTGCTGTTATCTCGGGACGCTTGTCCCGAGAAAAATGGCGTTCGTCAGGTCCAGTTTTGTATCCAGCCTCTCACGGGGATTTCGGATGCCCCAATGCCTGTGATGAGAAGACCAACGCCTGTGAAGAGATGACTCAACGCCGGCGATATGTTATGGTGCCATTTTATATATAAATAATATTTATATTCATATTTATATATAAACAATATGAATGTAAGCCAGAGATCCGCACGAAATTTTACACATTTGACAAGAGTCCCGCCCTGAACAAATCTACATGCCGACATTCACCCACAGTCATAGCGCCACCTAGTGGCAACAGGAAGTGACCCTTAACTAAGCAGCCCCCGCCGCATGTTTGACCGACATGTACGAAATTTCTGTGGTACAACTAACATATCCAGACGCACAGAAAAGTCTCTTGGAGCGATGCCCTAAACTCAACAGGAAATCGGCCATTTCTAATTTTACCGCCATTTTTGGATGATTTACTCATTACGTACTTTAACTAACTCCTCCTAGGGATTTAGTCGGATCGACTTCAAATTTCTGCTGTGCCTTCTAAAGGCATTGACGATGTAAAGTTGTGCTATGTGCGCATTTTCTTCGATGGGCGTGTCCGTGGCGTCGATGATTCGCCATGAAACAGGAAGTTGTAGTAACTTGGCTGTAAATGCCCAGATCTGCATGAAATTTTACACATTTGACAAGAGTCCCGCCCTGAACAAATCTCCATGCCGACATTCACCCACAGTCATAGCGCCACCTGTTGGCAACAGGAAGTGACTTTTAACGAAGCAGCCCCCGCCGCACGTTTGACCTACATGTACGGAATTTCTGTGGCACATGAATCATGTCCAGACATACAAAAAAGCCTCTTGGACCAATGCCCTAAACCCAACAGGAAGTCGGCCATTTTGATATTTACGTCAATTTTTGGGTGATTTGGAGGCGTAGCAAATTCATAGCCGGCTGAGCTCCAGAATATGCAATGCGGCCGCTTCATACCCCAACGTGCAACAGGTGTGAGGGACCCGCCCATCGCTGCTTGCAGCTTTAATTTTTCCTTTCCTTAGTCTTCACTCCGATGAGGCGAGTGAAGAAGTAAGTTACTTATACTGCTGAGAGTATAAGAAGTCGCTGAGAGCGCCATTAAGGGTAATGGCAGCTGAAACATGCTCTGTGGGGGCCCCGCTGGACATTACTGGTGTAGCACCACCCCAGCAGAGTACGTCCCTGGGCTGGAGGTCCAGTTGCACCGTAAACCAGCTCAATCTCTTCCATCTCATATAGGGGTATATTGGGAGCAGTGATGTAGTGGTGCCTGGAGAAGTGGGTATACTCTTAATTTATGCCCCCAATATTTTTTTAAGCGTCCCAGCAAAGGATGAACGCCCTGTGTTATAAACAGTGACATGTAAGACTACTAGTCTTGCATTAGTATTCAATATGCAAGACTATAGAATAGAGTATAATGAATACAATAGAACACATAGAATCAGTAGTATTCTTGCATATCAGGGCCGCACATATAGTTTTCTAAATACCCAGATGCCAGGTCCCATAAATTTTATTGTTAGGGGGGTTCGGGGGCATGCCCCCCCCCCGAGAAAATTTTGATTTTCCTGATCTCGAAATGAGCATTTTAAGGTGTTTTGATGGCCAAAAAAATTGACAACAATAGCTTTAAAAGCATGAAGTAGCCTATTTGATCAGATTCTTAAACATGAGAATCAGTTCCAGTTTCAGCGACTTTTCTTTCCTAAATTAATCAATGTTTTTCGGACTAATCTGTTAATTTAATTAATGGTTCAATTGCTCACTCAAAAAGACAGTCACTTGTCGCCACCCTCTGGCTAAATGATGCAATTGGCGCAAACGCAGACAAGTCAAACACATTCGAAAAAATGTTATACAAATATATTTATACAATAATAATAGCAATATATTTAATAGGGTGCTTGTGTTGTTAAATTGAGCTTGTAATTTCCACTGCCTTTAATCAAACTGATTATTTCTGTCGGTCATTTAAAACGTCTATTGAAAAACAGACGTAAATTTGAGCTACTTGCATCTTATCTCGCACTGTCGTTAACTGAAGTGAAGCGTTGCGTTGGGATTCGCGCTCAGCTCGCACTTCTATGAACAAAAATCCTGCATTCTTTGATTGGTCTCACGAACATTTTGATATTGACGAGCAGGTGAGTGCTGAAGCAGATCAGATGAGAAGGTCAGTTATCGTCGCGATGGGAGAATCATTGCAGCAACAAATTAGAGTTAATATTACGGGTACAACTCTAACGGGGTGTTTTTTTTATTCACGAAATTGGATTAGCAACTAAATGATGCGCATCAGAGGGGATTTAGAAGTGGGTATACGCAATGCCGACTGAAAAGGAAGTGGGTATACGCCGTATACCTGCGTATACCCTGCACTACACCACTGATTGGGAGAGATTTTGATGGAGTGCGGGAGAGTCTTCACTCCGATGAGGCGAGTGAAGAAGTAAGTTACTTATACTGCTGAGAGTATAAGAAGTCGCTGAGAGCGTCGTTAAGGGGAGAAAAGTGCTCTGTGGGGGCCCCGCTGGGCATTACTGGTGTAGCACCACCCCAGCAGAGTACGTACGACGCTCTACGTCCCTGGGCTAGAGGTCCAGTTGCACCGTAAAACAACTCAATCTCTTCCATCTCAGATAGGGGTATTACTTTATTTTATTTTTACTCTTAACTGTTTTTATTTATATTGATTGCATTTACTGAACGAGCACTGCACCACTGTTCGTCCGACTGTACTATACATTTTATTTTCGACACTGTATTTTATTCTTATTATTATGATTTTTTTATTCTAAACTGTTTTAATTATTCTGACTTGTTTTGATTATTTTAATTTCTTCCATGTAAAGCACTTTGAATTGCCACTGTGTATGAAATGTGCTATATAAATAAACTTGCCTTGCCTTGCCTTATAACACATCTTTGTGATGCCTATATTTGCTCATGTCCTTTTTATTTTCTTTATACAACATAATATGATATTGAATGTTTTTGGAAGGCACTTTTCCATTTATTATACTTAAAAAAACAATTATTGCTTTTGAAATACAAATATTTGCAGTCATGTCTGTCATCTTATTTAATTCTTTCTACACATAGTGTCTCAGGCAAACTACTGACTTTGCACAAATCAAAGCAAACCTTCTTATCAACCTGTTGGACATATATTACAAGCTCAAAATGATTATTCTGACATTGTTTTAGAGCAGGGATCTCCAACACGTCACTCGCAAGCTAGTAGCTCATGGCCTGAATGGTGGTAGCTCGCCAAAGGGGCCGGTTCACATATTGCGCTCACATATTTTCCGCGTGCTCAGGGCTCCAGACTAACTTTTTTTTACTAGGAGCGCTGTTGCCCCTGACTGAAAATTTTAGGAGCGCAAGCAGAAAATTTAGGGGCACACCTTAAATCAGCTCACAATGCAATTATTCAAATTTCCCCCAAAATAAGTGTAATACTGACAAATTCTTTCATAATAAATAGACTTAACATTATGATATGCTGTTTTATTTTAAGTTCACAGGGCTCCAGACTCAAATTTGAGGGCAGCACCACCTCAAATCAGAACTCACACCAAGTTATACAAAAACAAAACAAAACTGGTAGCACTGGGGCTGACAATAAATCACTTAGATTAATTTAGGGTGTAGATGAAGTTAACTTTAGTTATTATCACTTATGTCTTAATATTAATTAAAAACAAAAGGAGCGAAAACATGTATGTATAAGGACATAAGGACTGAAAATAGCCAATAAACATCCTACTGTTTACAATGTTTTTTTTTTAATTTTTAATAAAAAAAAAGATAATTTTAATGTTTAAATAAGAGTTTTCCAACATCTTAAAAATTTTTCGTTTTAGGCCAATCTTTGAAGGATGAACAAAAAATGTGTTGATCATCACAAAAAAATACAAAAAAATAAAACATTTATGCCTAACTTTATATGTTATTGTAACAGACTTTGTTGAATTCTGTGACGACACACTAATTCTGGAGGTAGTGGCGCTCATTGTATATGCAACGTATTTTTTCCTTCGGAGCTTGCCGTAGTTAGGCATGTGTCATGCGCACTGTATGTACTAGAGTGTCGCGGGTTTTGTGAGAGTTGGTGATCTGACAGGTGAAGCAATAAAGTGGAAAAGAGTGAAGAGTTCCAAAGTTAAACGGCTACCGTTTATTGTTTTCTTACTTCCAAGTGTTAGGCGAACCCTGTTTAAACGCTCGGTCACAATATTATAGTTTTGAAGAGCTGGACAAAGATGTGTTGTGTTTGACTACCGTATTTCTGTCACATCATATTTATGGTTAGAGTTAACTTACTATTTGCCATGCTGATAAGTTGCTGATTTGTGGACTGAAAGCCTTCTGTAAGTGTTTCTCCTGGTTTCCACGTCAGCGCTGTTTTTATCTGATACGGTTTATAACAGAACTCTGCGCCGAATCGGAATGTTTCTCACTGGATCTTGTAGCGATGATGTTATTAATTCTGAGGCGAATTCAATGGATTTATTCACTGGATCTGCTAGTAACAGTGTCGCGTGATCGGCCAGTGACTGGCAAGTTCGGGGCTTTATTAGCCTACTGTCGGTGGTTCGGGGGGTTCCACTATGCGCTGCTCTGTCTATTATTGGTCCAACCTAATAAAAACGTCAACGGTCCGTGAAGCATAGCCTATATGAGTTGCGTATTTTAGTTCCACTTTCATTTTGTTTGTATTCGCTGCTAGGTAACGTGTCGATAGATCGCTTATTGCTCAGATGCACATCAGGTTGTGATATTTGTCACCGTCTCCTTCCCACAGACATTTAATCGCGCTATTCTTGTCACGGATTCATTGACGCGTCCCTTCCACGCTTACCATGCCTTTAACGTGTGGCAAATTTACCGGTCGCACATGTGCGACTGGATGTAAAATTGGTCGCAAAATGCGACTATTTGGTCGCAGTCTGGAGCCCTGAGTGCTCAAGTTCGTTATTTCAAATTTAGGCACGCGGCAAGCGCGCTGATAATTGAAGCAACGCGCTCATTTTTTCCAAGCGCAGTATGTTTGTACTTCCCGGTTGTCTATGACAACTATTGACAACAAACCCACCGTAAGCAGTCACGAGACTACCTATGGTAGCCCATGAGGGATAAAAATAAAAACCAACGCGGCACACGCAACGACGGGCCGCACTAACATTAAACTTTAATGTCAAGTCGGGGGCCACAAAATATCACCCCACGGGCCTCAAATGGCCTGCGGGCGGCGAGTTTGAGACCTCTGATTTATAAGGTTTTATAACCTAGAGGTTCCCGCCTTACAGGCTAAACTACTGTCGGTCTAAAAATTTAATGAATGGTAAAACTTGTTTGGGTACCCCCTTCTGTCACCCCACGTACCCCAGTGTGTAAAATGTGAAATTCAGTGACTGAGCTGAGCAACAATTGTATTTAATTGTACCTTACAATCATAATTAACAATAGATTATTTTAATTTCATAATGGCCTTTAACATAACAAAATTGTTGACCATTCTAAACTAACAATAGAATGTTTGCTTCTGGTGTACAATACCTCTGTCCTAGATGCGATGCTGCGCTTCTCAATCGGGGTGCAACCCCCTTTACAGAGACACTTTTCACCATTGGTGTAAAAATGTAATCTGAATAAACAGTCAGTGAATTAATTTATATACAAAAAATAAATAAACTTTTAGGTGAAAGTATTTAAAAGACTCAAATCACTGTCACTCTTCATCAGGGTTGGTGACTAACAGAATACATGTAATCAGAATACAAAAAAAGTAACTGTAATTTCGTTAAAGCTACTTAAGTAATCAGATTACATTTACATTTTGTAAAAAAAAATGGTAATGCTATCAGGATTACAGTGGTTTTATTTTAAACTAAATACATTAGTATTTTAACATAATAACAATATATTAGGTGCTGATTGATTATTGTTCCTGGTTCTGTGTTTTCTAGCAGAAAATAAGATTGAAAATGTGTAAATTAACACAAGAGTGCCCACAAAGGGGAACTACCACTGCTAACGCCACAGGGGCAGTCAGTAAAATCAAGAAAGATCATGGCCATTTATTTAGACATAGACTAATATGTAGATTGTGTAGAATTTTTAATGTTGTGTTAAAACTAATTATTATTAGTTTACTATTATTAATAATTTTTCCTTGTCCATGTTAAAGGAATAATAAACAGAACAGAGTACATTTGAAAAGTAAACCTCCTAACCCTGCTCTTTATACACACAGCTAGATAATGGACATGATGCATTCTGGTACTAATAAAACGTCAATAATTCTGATGATCTCTATTTGGGACTGATATTTAATGAATAATTCTTTTCTCTTGTCTCCAGTACTATCTCACCTGCATTTGAAGGTGACAGGGAGTCTCATGGATTCATTACTCCTCATAGACACACAGCTGGGCTCTGGAGATGTTTCTCTCTGGTTCTGAACAACATCTCCCTCCTCTCTCTCCTCATAGTGACGACTCATTTTAACAAACAGTGTTCTCCTCTGATTTAATCATGATGTTCAGCCCTTTAGAAACACTGAGAACATAAAACATACATGAGAGAAAAAAACAATTATAATAAACAATATAATTCTATAATGCAGGGTTCCTGAATCTCACATAATTAACAAGAAAACAAAAAATAGAAATAAATAATGAAATCTGCTCAAATTTTCAAAATTTCTTTGCACTTTGCAAAGTGACTACTACATAACGAGCTGTAAACAACATGACAGATTACATGGAGAAAATGAAGAGTGTTTGTGCCGTAGGCTCACTTTTGGGTGATACTGGTCATGTGTGTGATGGTGGCCAATAGTGAGCCTACGTTCTGACGTACAACACAGAAGCGCTGCGCTGTTACACTACATGAACTCACTTAGAGGCCCACAGAGAAGAAAATGAATAATTGAATTAAGTAGTAATTTATTAATTTAATTATTGTGCACAAAAAGTATTCTTATACTTATGGTTGAGCCACTATAGTCACTTGGACTATTTTAAACAGTGTCTTTTACTTACTCTGTGGGCTGGCGGCAAGTTTGAATAATATAGAAGCCTATGGACGAGTGAGCCAGCTTTCATATTTTATCAAAAATATCTTTATTTTTGTTTCTGAAGATGAACGAAAGTCTTGTTGGAACAACATGAGGGTGAGTATTAAGTTAGATTTTTCTTTATTTAAATTGTTTTCTGAGTTCTAGTACCCTCACTCACCTGCCTTTTGCAAAATTATAGTAGAAAAGTGCAGCAGATCAGAGATGTGTCGAGAAATTTTGGTAGTGAAGTTTATTTATTGTATTTATTTATTGTTTATTTATTGTAACTTTGAAATTCATTTTTGATATGTTTTATCTTACCTCAAGGGCATCCAAGATGTAGGTCTCTTTGTTTCCACAGTATTTTCAATTTTGACATTTTTCGGTCAAGCCGTTGTTGTCATATAAGTCATATAATGCAGGTCTATGGTCACCACCTCAAAGAGCATGCACAGAGAAGTCCAAATTAAACATGATTTAATAACTCCTAAATGTAAGCACACATTGATGGCCTAAGACACGAAACGAGCGGTTTGTGTGAGAAAACGAACAGTATTTATATCGTTTTTACCTCGTGTAACCACAGCTACGTCCAAGTGACCTGAATCAGTTGTCCAATGTCCAACTGAAACGTGTCCAACGTTCAGCCGGAAGTGATCGCTTGCGCGTGTACGTCACTCATTGTTTACACAGAGATTTCAGAAGTTTTACCTTTCACTAAACATATTTAGAGATATCAAAATCGTCTTCCATTGTGATTTCCTGTATATCTAAATATGTTTAGATCTTCACAGTGAAAGGTAAAACTTCCGAAATCTCTGTGTAAACAATGAGTGACGTACACGCGCAAGCGATCACTTCCGGCTGAACGTTGGACATGGTTCAGTTCGGTTCAGTTGGACATTGGACAACTGATTCAGATCACTTGGACGTGGCTGTGGTTACACGAGGTAAAAACAATATAAATACTGTTCGTTTTCTCACACAAAGCGCTCGTTTCGTGTCTTAGGCCATCAATGTGTACTAACATTTACGAGTCATTAAATCATGTTTAATTTGGACTTCTCTGTGCATGCTCTTTGAGGTGGTGACCATAGACCTGTATTATATGACTGACAGACAACAACAGTTTGAGCGAAAAATGTCAAAATTGAAAATACTGTGGAAACAAAGACACCTACATTTTGGATGCCCTTGAGATAAGCTAAAACATTTTTAAAAAATTCAAATTGAACTATCCCTTTAAGATTAGCTAAGTACATTAACATTATCATTTTATGTTTCTTTTAGAAGTGTTTGCAAAGTATGTGATCATTTTTTTGCAATGTGCTTTATTTTAGCACTAAGAATTTCTTGATTTTTTTTACACTCACACCTGGATTTCCTCTCAGACCAGATCTGTCAAAAGCTGATGTGGAACATATTGGCTGTTTTTTGCCTCTTCCTACATTCCTGCACCCATCGATTATCGTGACTATGTCCTCTCAGATCTGGTTCCGCTTATTGAATTTTAAAATGTAATTTCTGTGACTTTTCGTCCTTAAATACTGTTAATGTATTGTTAAAACCTATTAGCCTACCTGTTTTAAATAAATGACAAACAATGTACTAATACATCATCTATTTTGTCTTTATTTTTTCCATTGAGTAAAAAGTCTGTTTGGAATGTCTGTATGCATTATGCTACATATAGAGGTGTTAATAGATATCAGACAATCGAGTAAATAAAAAACAGTATTTATATTTTAACTTTATATCGTAGAATTATAGCTGGAACCATTGCTGCCAGTACTTTGTGAAATTACAGTATCAAATTGGAGAATAGTGTGTCAGAAATGTATAATAATAAGATTAAACATTACATTTTCAGTTAAAGGCATTTCATTATTGAATTCAGAGATGCCATTATCTAGCTATAGCTATAGCTATATCTGTTTACCGGTAACCAAATGATAATCGTTAAGGCACATTCCAGAATTATTATTTTTTTAAATAAAGTTAGACACTAATTTGACAACAGTTATATTTGTCTAAGATTCCTCAGTCAGATAATATTAACTTTAGAGGTACGGTGAAAAACAACGAGACAACACTCACAACAACAAAGGCCATCTTGTTCCAGAAATGTTAAAATTAAATGAGTTACAGTGTTTCATTTAGGATTTTTTGGGGACAGGTCTTACCAAAGGGTGTGTTTTTTTACGCGTGTCCGCGCTATTCTCCGACATGCACTTTAACAATCACTGCAGATAGATGGCTTTTGACAGCTATATTCTGATACCGTGGCCACAGAATTTCTCCTTTAAATTCACTTTGGCGAATTAATGCGAATGAGACGAGTGCGTGCGGTGCTTGTCAACGCGCCTTTGGAGAGAAGTGAAAGTAACAGCTGAGCTAGTGTCGATACTTCGGGAAATCAGTATTGCTATCGTTCAGATATCAGTATCATATTTATCGAAATATCTATATTTTTGACAACACTACTGATTCATATATTGCAGAAATGCTAATGCATGTGATAAACGTTATCTGCCTCACGCCTCGAGAATACCCTACAGTAACTCTCAATCGAGTTTGATTATGATTCATAAATACCGCATACACGTAAAGATGTTTATATGAAAACTTTATGGAAGTTATGAGAAGGACATAACTGGACTTACCAATAAATGTGATTAAACTTGTAGTCATTGGTTCAGCAGTAGAAAATGGCGTTTTACAGCATGCAGATTTCAAACTTTTGGTTTCGATTTCTATTATTTTGACTAAAGGATCAAATAACAAGCATTTTCTCAACTGTGATTGGTCTATCCTGACAGCAGAGGGCTGTGATTGGCCAATACCAGGTAGGCTACATGAGAGTGCCACTCATCCTTCTCATGTCACCTTCTCTGTTTTTGGAGTCAAACATGAACTGTCCAAGCATACTTACACTTACATAAACACCAATCAGACACTGGGCTCAAGTTTTATTGCGTTGAGTTATAAAGTTATAAAAAGTCATGAAATGTTCTATTTGGTTGGATTAGAATCTGGAATCCCTCATATTCAAATTGAAAACATTACCACTGAGTAAATATGGGTCTTACATGTGTAGTACCCTCACCGCCTGATGAGGGGAGAAATATGTATAAATGAATACAGGACACGGAGCTGCTGCTGCTTCACTTATCAGAGTCTGTATTGTTTTTTTATACAATGTAAAACAGTTCAATAAATCTTATGTCAATCAATGACAGTGCATTCCTTCAACAGTAGGCTAATCACAATATATAACAGAATTACATATACGGTACCGGTATTTCTCTTTTATTACAATGTCCACAGATTAAGCATAGATCTGTACTCTGAAATATTCATTGATAACATATATAACATTTTACACGTGAATAAATCCTAAAAATGTGTTCATGTTTGCCAGAATTATTCTTCCTGATACATTTTTAGTACAGACACTCATTTTCAAAGTCATTTGGCACTTACAACTTACTCATTGCATTATTACACCAAGACACATATTATTTGTGGACTTACTCTAATATTGCGCCTTCTCTATGAGACCGCATGGTCTCCATAAATAGCATGAAATTTATAACTAGCACGCGTGACGCAGCACACAGACGTGACTTGCAGCAAACTTTTACATGTCCGTAGTAACAGTAAACTTAAGCACTTTAAACAATGTAATTAAATTAACATTTCTTGAACACTTACATGTCACAAAAACATACTCTCAAAGCTTTTGTATAATTCATACCTGATGAGGGGAGAAATATGTATAAATGAATACAGGACACAGAGCTGCTGCTGCTTCACTTATCAGAATCTGTATGGGCCGTTAAGGCCTCATTATGCTTCTGCGTCAACTCCACGGCGTAGCTACGTCGTCACTGCTACGGCGTCGTGGCCGTTTTACTTCTGCGTGAGGTTGTGGTGCATCGCGGTGCATTTCGCCGCCAAAACGCTAGGGTGGTTCGCGAATCTCTTTGGCTCCGTGCGCCGCGAGCGAAAGAGAGAGAATGTTGTTTTAGCAGCTGCAAGCTGGAGCTAATCGACGTTGAATAACAAAACGACACAAACTTTATCCCCACAGAATCAACACGGATGTCCAGGGCCCGTTCCACCCATAGACAGTAAAATAAAGGTTCCACCCGAGCTGCCATAACGATAGCTGTTCGAAATGACTTGAAGGATTTTTTTCAGTCTCCACATGGAACTGTGCTATGGCAGGATATAATGTGTCCCGTGGCAGACTTGGTTAGTACTGTATTATCAATGATGTAACCGTGAACATTGTATTGAAAATAAACAACAAACTGTGTTTCAAAACAAACGTTGATTTATTGATTGGTTGAAGTTTATTGCGAGCAAAAAAGAAAGAAAAGAATATAGACATATATATTAACAATGAAATAAAAAAAACAGTTTATTTTTAGATTAATTCTTTATTTACTTTCTTTATAAGAGTATTATAATTATCAGAACGAGGGTGCAAATGTTAAAAATAGCGCTAATAGCGGGAGGGGGAAATCGGAAAAGCTACACTCCTGAATTGATGTATAATCTGACCAATCAAAGCCCTTGCTGTCTGCGTCGCCTCGACGCATAGTTACAAATTTTTGGAGGTGCACGTCGAGCTACGGCGGAGGGGTCGGAGAGGGGTTCGCGTCGACGGATAGGGGTCTGCGGGGGTACGCCGTCGATTCGACGCAGAAGCATAAAACAGGCTTTACATAGTCAACGCATCGGTACGCATACGCGTCCGCATGGCTATGCATCGCTACGCTTTGGCCGCCATTATGCGTCGATGCGTAGCCAAATGTGTCGTCCTAGTTTTTGATAGGCGACGCACTGATGCACGCAATACTATGCGTTATCGGTGGGGGCGACATTGCAAGAATTGTACATTAATTCAAATATATCATGTTTACAGAAGAAGAAGGTTTGAATACAATGGGGTGCGAGGAGGAATAATTATACGAGCTTATACCAGCATTTAATATCATCCGCATTTATACGACAGTTCACCACAATTAGTACACTTAAATAAAATTGCGTTGGAAAATGCCTGAGAGAGGTTGCAATCGCGATGGGAAAGACAGAATCAGGTGAAAACGGACTGGAAAAGTGCCCGTGACAAATTTACCAGCCTGGTTGAATTAATGATTTATGGATATGAATTAATGAATTAAAATACCAAATTAGTTAAAATGTGTAATGGTTTTTACATAATTTAAAGGTGCAATGTGTAACAAAGTTGAGTATCTATTAACAGAAATGCAATATGACATCCATAACTATGTTTTCAGTGGTGTATAAAGAACTTACTTAATTAGCCGTAATGTTTTTATTACCTTAGAATGAGACATTAATCCCTTTCTATGAAGGTCGCCATGTTGTGACGTCATATTCCTACCGTAGCCGAACGCGAACAAACAGCGCTACAGAACGCGTTTCATCACTACCTTGAAAGAGAAGTAGCGGAAAGCTGGAAGCCAGCCTTACACTCCGTGAGTAGTGACTTTTCCCTTGTGAGTGGTGTAAAATATGTAGTTGGGATTGTTTCATGTAACTTAGTTCTCCCTCGCTGTGTTATGGGTTTGTTATGTGGGAATAGATGTGCTGTTACGTTCGTGAGACAGCTGATGATTAGTATTTATGTCATTGACCGTAAAACAGTACGTTACAGGAATCACTAAGCCGTCGATAGAGACTTTTAGATCACTAAAGTCGATCACGAAGAGTTTTCAAAATCAGAGAAAAAAGCCTATTGTGTGTAGTAAATAGTATCTATGGGATGCGGAGATGACATGATTGTAACAGCGCGCGCACTTCCGACCTTTGGACTCATGCGGACGCGTCCCAGCTCAGCCACAGTAACAGCTCATATTAGCCAGCTAAACTATTACTACCCTGTTAGAAAAAATATATAGCTGCTCCCTCGCTGTATTATGGGTTTGCTACAGTATGTGGGGATAAATGTGCTGCTGGTTACGTTTGTGAGACAATCAGCTGATTAATATTATTTTATTAAATTATATATTAAAACCCTTGATCCTCACCTGACTATGGCTTTGTAAACAGTATTCATGATGTGGTTTATAATGGACTGTGGTACAGAAACAGTGACAATGTTACACACTCTTGGCTTACTCTGGCTATTCTCTGCTGTCTCAGCCGACGAGATGTTTGTCCCGTTTTAGCAACCGTAGCTTCTTCGAAAGGGAGGGGTGAGCAGTGGGCTGAGCCCTTAGTGCAAACCTGGTGCAAACTCGCAACCGAACCACTAGATGTCGCTAAAAGTCACACATTGCTCCTTTAAATAATACCAAATAATAAAAAATGTGTAATGGTTTCCGCATAATACCAAATAAGTTAAAATGTGTAAAGTGTTAAATAATAATAAAAAACTCATGCTTCAAATCGAACTTTTATCAATTTATTTGTCAGTGCTACCCAATCGTAGCACACTGTATTGGTGGGGAAACACGCCAGCATCTGATAAAAAGTAATCAGCCAGCTGCTCCCTGACAAGTGCCGCTCTCCGGGAGGGTCTGCTGCTGCCAACCGAAAACCGTGGTCCGCCCAACAACGTGCTGCCTCCACTCCACTTTCCAGGCTGGACCTCTCCGGTGTCAGGCGTCGCATCCACAAAGGTGGCGGGCATGTATCTGGCACGTTCAGTGGATGCCAGAAAGTTGTGGTAAGCCACGCACGCCTTCACGAGCTTCACCGCTTTTTCAGGTTTGCAGTGAAAAATCTACTACCCCCTGTTGTGTGACCGGTGTATTGCATTTTACGCATCGCCCGTGACGCTTGCGTCTGCTTTAACACTATGAAAGGAAGCGCGTCGCTCGCGTCACTCGCGTTGTTTTCTCGCGTAGCTCGCGTTGACTATGTAACGGCCCTATTGTTTGAGCAGCGCGCGTGAGCCCCCTCCCCGTCAAGCAGGCGAACACTCCCAAAAGGCAAAAGCAATCAAATAATCGAACGAGAGCAGGGAACATTAATCGTCACAGAAATAATCACACAAAAAAAACATGTACCAGAAATACATTCTCTTGTTGTCACATCTTACATATCCTATATATATTTTCTACTGTTTATCTACTTATTTCTTTACAATTACATATCTCCTTTTGTAACCACCACACTCTCCCCCTCGAAAATACATGTCGTCTCGACATTACTTTGTTTTCACTTTCTTTCTTTAGGTGGTGCTGTTTTATGTGCAAATGGTCTAACTTATGTATGCACTGCAAGTTAACTGTATGTTCAGTTCATCAATAAAGGTATGTGTAGGGGACTGCATAGTCTCTTGTCCTCCTAATACTGCTTTTTTTCTCTCTAATCCATTCTTTTCAGTGTGCATATAAGTCTTTGTATGGGTAAAAGTATACTGGCTGATACTGTGATGCTGGGTAAGTCCATGGAGTCATGCTGTGCATTTCATATGGCGTGGATTGAAACGCTATTGTGTTCATTTGCTCTACATTATAGCATGCAGGGGTACCCAGGTAATCATAGGTGAATGTCTTAGGTGGTCTCCTCTCTCTCTTAGACAATCTACACTCCTGTTCTTCTTCACTGTTAGTTCCCCACAGGGCTGTATCTGCTGCTTTGTCAGAATTTCCTCCAGGTTGTTCCTCCTCCAGCACATCAACTTTCTGTTGGGGTATCTCTTCATTTCCCATTCGAACTTCTGTTTCATGATCCTTCGCTACCTCTTGACCAATTTCTTCTCTTTCCTTTTCAGGTTCACGGGGCCAGATAACTGGTAAGTTTCTGTTTTCTAACTCACTGTTTCCTTCCACAGGTTGCTGAGACTGGACTGCAGGTAAGTACCACTGACTACATCCTTCATCGTCTTCCTCTGAGCTAGAATCATCCCCTTCTACAGATGTAGGTTCATCCACTTTTCTCTTTGTCTTTGGTTGCGTTTTGATCTCCAATTCCATTGGTAGGTAATCATACGGTAACAAGAGATTTCGATGAAGAACCCTCGATCTTCCCTTTCCTCGCTCCGGCTTAACTTCATAAACAGGGCTTTCTTCTCCCATTCGACGAATAACTGTGTGTATATCATCTTCCCAGTGATTGCGAAGCTTTCCTGTACCTCCTCTGGGTGTGAGATTTCGCACCAGAACACGATCTCCTGGGTGCAACACTGAGTTCCTCACTTTACCCTCATGGTTCCTTTTGTTTCTTTCTGCTGTCTTCTTGTTGTTTTCTTTGGCAATCTCAAAAGCTTCCTGCATTCCTTGCCTCCATCTCTTTACATATTCCTTATGGTTGTTAGTCCCTTCCGCTGCCGTTAATCCAAAGAGCAAGTCAACAGGTAGTCTAGGTGATCTCCCAAACAAGAGACAGAATGGTGAAAATCCAGTAACCTCACATCACGTACTGTTGTAGGCAAAAGTAAGTTTATTCAATGACTCCTTCCAGTTGGACTTCTCTGTTTCTGTCAAGGTTTTAAACATCTGGAGCAATGTCCGGTTGAAACGTTCAACCTGTCCGTTTCCTTGCGGGTGGTATGGGGTTGTTCGCGATCCTGCAATTCCACAAGTCTTTTTTAACTGGTAAAGCAACTGATTCTCAAATTCTGCTCCCTGGTCGTGATGAATCTTTTGGGGAAATCCAAATTTCAGTGCATAGTCATTGAATATTCGATCAGCGACAGTTTTTGCAGATTTTGATGTGGTGGCGTACACTTGCGCAAACCTTGTGAAGTGATCAATTATCACCAGGATATATTCGTACCCTCCCTTACTCCTGTCCATGTGCAAAAAGTCAATGGAAACGAGTTCAAATGGGTGAGTGGTGACAATATTCATTAGTGGTGCTCTGGTTTCTCTACTTGGTTTCTTTTGTTTCAGACAGTTACAACTCTTGGTCACGAAATGTTCAATTTCAGCCTGCATTTTGGGCCAGAAGAATCTGTCTACAATCAATGATGTCGTCCTCTCCACTCCTTGATGCCACATTTTACTATGCAACTCCTGCAGGACACGTTGTTTATATATTTCAGGCAGCACAAGCTGAGATCGAGTAGCTGTCTTCCGGCGGAGTATTCCATCCTCTCCAATGCATAGTTTGTCCCATTGACGCAGCAAACTTCTACCCTGTGCACTGAATGTCCTTAATAAGTGTCTGGAGGGTTTTTCACCAGCCCTCTTACATTGGACTACAGGTCCAATGTGGGTATCACTCCCCTGCGCTTGTCGTACCTCATCGGTGGAAAAAGACTGGCCTGACTCAGCACGCTCCGTCGGATCATAAATCGAACTCATGGCTGTCCACGACATGGCAGGATCTTGAACTTCTACAGCCTGTATGGTTGCTTCAACGCAATCGGATGAGAGTTCCTCTGTACATTGCTCCATCATGGTTCCAATTTCCAGCGGCATCCTGGATAAGCTGTCTGCATCAATGTTTTCTCTGCCAGGGCGGTATTTTATGGTGAAATGGAAATCCGCGAGCTCCGCAACCCACCTGGATCCAGTCGCATTGAGCTTGGCACTGGTCAGTACATAAGTAAGCGGATTGTTGTCGCTGTATACTGTAAAGGTGGGTGCGTAGTACAGATAATCACGGAACTTCTCAGTGATGGACCACTTTAAGGCTAGAAACTCCAATTTCCCTGAGTGAAGATGATAATTTCTTTCAGAGGCTGTCAGTGTACGGGATCCATAAGCAATGACTCTGAGTTTCCCCTCTTGCCTTTGGTACAGAACAGCACCAAGCCCCTGGTTTGAGGCATCCGTATGGAGTAAACGGCTGCGAGAAATCAGGAAATCCAAGAACCGGAGGTTCCGCCAAGCAGTCTATTAGTTTCTCCAATCTCTGCTGATGTTTTTCTGTCCATAAAATGGGCTTCTGAGAAGGCACTCCTTTCTTTTTGTTTTTTGTACACTTGGTGGTGGTTCCATTGTATCTTTTGCCCTTTGTCTCCACTTCTCCTTTCAGCAAGTCTCTATGTGTAACATTCGTTTGCTGCTCTTAGGACATTTTGTTGCAGATATTTTAATGCTGCTCTCAGGGCACCTTACCGTATCTCTATGTAACATTCATTTGCTGCTCTTAGGTAATTTTGCAGCATAAATTCTAATGCTGCTCTCAGGGCACCTCACCGTATCTCCATGTAACATTCGTTTGCTGCTCTTAGGACATTTTGCTGCACATGTTTTAATGCTGCTCTCAGGGCACCTTACCGTATCTCCATGTAACATTCGTTTGCTGCTCTTAGGACATTTTTCTGCGTCCTTACTCACTCACATTCTAATACTGAAGTAGCTAATTCCGGTCACCAGCCGATCAATCAGAGCATCTCTAATTTTTGTCTTTTGTCTAGTTTGGAAAAATTGACCAAGCTAAATGAACAGTAAGTTATTTTTATAATATTTTTTTTCCTAATCTATGTCATTTGTCATTTGCATCATCTGCATACATAATGATATTGTTTGCATAATTCACATATTTACATCTAATCAGGTAGAGAACATACTGGTACTTTTTTTAGTTGGTGTTTTTAGTACGATCATAAACATGGGCAACATAAGGTCTTTAGCCCGATGCAGGCCATGGAGTGGTTTCAATTATGTAATAGCAATAGCCCCACGATGAGCCTGTAGCCTACCAAAAATCAATGAAATAATGAGAAATGCTGGGGCTACTGTAACATGAAACATCACTGGCATGGCATTCTACTCAACACAACTAGGTTATTCATAAATTTTACAATATGTGGCCCCTGACTTGCCTCATCATAGTACATGTGGCTGCCCATTTCAGGCTGGTGTGACCACTAACACACAGACAAGCACTTAAGACAGAGTGCTGTAGGGAAGTTAGACTACATATTTTGATGTTTCTCAACCAAAAAAAAAATTAAAACATTAACAAATCGGCAAAAAAAGTTACTAGTCTAGAAATTGTGAATTCTAGTCACCAGAGAAAAAAAAACTAAGTCGCTGAATTGCCAACACAATTTTACAATAGTTTTGTATGCTAAGTGTACTTGTTGATTGGATTAAATTTGTGCCATTAGCCTAAGTAAGGTTACCTATTTATCCATGCAGACTTAGAAACACTGAAGTCCCAAGGACTTAATCGTGAAGATGTCCTTGGGACAGTTGGGCCTTTTAAAATCTTTCTGGGCAGTTTGGAGGCCCTTGTAGGCCCATCTAAACTTCCAGATGAGGTAATTTTCTATTTTTTTTTTCAAAAAAGTATTCTCTTTCCCTTCTAGGCTATATAACTGTCAGCTTTTCACTTCACCTTAACTCTATTGTGATTTATTTTAGTTTATATATTTGTTTATATATTACTTCCTCAGGTAATGGATTCCCTATTTTACACATAATCAGCAGGGTAATACTCTCTTTCTCTCTCACACACACACATCAAATATAGATAGAACATAATTTAACGACTTAAACCATTTCTTTCCCTCACTAAGAGCCAGCCTGGGACAGAGCCCATAAATAGCCAGGCTATGCACCTGATTTTGGAGGGCAGCTCCAGGGCCAGAAGCACTTATTTTCTTAAAGTAAGAGTTATGTGCATGTTTAAGGTGATTGTTCAGTGCTACAGAATACATTGGGTTTCAAATTTATTTATTTTTTCATGAATGTTTTCTTCATTTCCTGTCAGAAAAACATTCTTAAAGGAGCCATTGCCGTCTTCGTGCCCTACTTGCAGTGTTGCCAACTATTTTCAAATGAAAGTAGTTAATGCCTTCCCTAAAAGTCGCTAAATGATGTCATGCGTTAATTAGCATTGTTGTTATATCATCGCGTCATGTTCTGTTTGCCTAATGTGTTTTCTCTATAAATTAATGCTCAGCTCACATACTGTATTTAATATATTATAATATAATATAGCTGAATGTAAAATAAAGCTGTTATCATTTCCTATATATTTTTTGTCACACAATAGAACGAGTAAAACTGATGTTGGCCTAGTGAATGACAAAAAAATGTAATACTGGAAGCATAAGAAAAGAAAGGAAACTAAATTATTTAAATAAAAAACATTATTATTTAAAGAAAGCAGATAAGTAATAAGTCCGTGGAAAAACACTGCTCATTCACGTCTGTCAGTGGCCGTGCACTCAACAGATGAGCTGCTCCTCTCAGCCATTCACTGAACAGGGTAGACGTAACTAGAGTGAGTGACGGCAAGCTCCGCACACCATTGCAAACAGGAGGACGCCTAGAGACCACACTGTCGTTGGCTTCGCGTAGTACCTGCCGTAGAAATAGACCTCTGGGGGACAGTACAGCTCTGTGCCTGGAGGAAAAAGATTATGTCTGATATTTAATACATTTCCACAGCATGTTGTCTATACATAGGATGCGTTCATGTGAGCTAATGAACAAAGCAGTTCATAACACATACCACTGAAGACTTTGAAGGCAGTCTTCTTCATGAGTGCACCACACCCAAAGTCAGTCAACTTGACCTCCATGGTGTTGTGGTTCACCAGCAAGTTCTCCAGTTTAATGTCGTGAAGACACCACGCTTGCAGGAAATTTGAGCAGCATGAATGACCTGGCGCATAACATGTTGTGCAGTCTGCTCATCGAGGATCCCTCCATGGAGCTTCATGAAACTAGACAAGTCCATGCAAGGAAAGGACCGTTCCATAACCATGATGTAGTGGTCTGTGTTGTCCACCCAGTCCAGCAGTTTAATGATCTCAGGAACCTGGCGACCCTTTGACGCAAGATGGCCGCCGCACTCGCACGCAGTCAGTCAGGTCCTGCGTGGTGTGATCAAATCTCTCGAAAGCCGTCAAAAAGACCTCCGTCTTGTCTAAAACTTGCTCTTTTTATAACGGCTATTACAAGCGTGTTTTTGTTGCTATGTGTTTCACGCTTCTACAGTGTTAAAACCGAAAATAGTGAACAAATCTACCATCCAGCCAAGGAAAGTCAATATCTCTTGTATTCAAGATTTTTAAAAAATGGCCGTGTCAGGCCTCCTCCTTCAACAAAACATCAACAGACCAACACACGCAGCCCTTCTTTGGGACTTGTTTATTTCACAGCTATTCTACTCCTGGCTGGCGATGTAGAAATAAACCCTGGTCCACCACCTATGGTTGCAAATGGCCTCGTTGTCACTCAATCAACTCAACTTGGGCAATTTTCGCAGCAAATCTGGCTACCACCGGCGCAGCTCACCGGGCTACCATCACAGATAACTTGGACACAGTCCCCCGGATTACCACCGCAGCTCACCTGGGTACTGCCGGCACAGCTCGCTTCGCTACCACAGCGGCTATGCTGGATGCCTCCGCAGCTTACCGGGGTGCTACCGGCGCAGCTCACTTTCTTACCACCGCAGCTAATTTGGATACCATTGTCGCAAATCTCCAGACTACCTTCGCAGCTCACCTGGATACTACCGCCGCAGTTCGCTTGGCTACAAACGCAGCTACTCTGGATACCATCGCCGCAATTCTCAGGGCTACCTTCGCAGTCCACCTGGCTATTATTACCAGCGCAAGTTTTCTGGTTATCACCGCAGGTAACTTGGTCCCCACCAGCGCAATTTACCTGGCTACCACCGCTGCAAATTTGGACATTACCGGCGCAGCTCTCCGGGATACCATTGCAGTTAACCTGGTTATCACCATCGCAACTTACCTGGCTACCAACGCAGCTAATCCGTCTTCCACCACAGCTAATAACATGGCTACCATCGATACAGCTTACCTGGTTGCCGCCGTGCCGCGCTTGGTCATCGCCGCGGTTTGCCTGTCCTGCGGGACCTGCTTGTGTTGGTCGGGGGCGCAGGAGTGGCTTCGCGCTGCTTGAGCGATCGGCTCTGCGGACGGGCCCGGGCCTGGGCCTGGCTCGCGTGGACCGCGGGCACCGAGTGGATTGCGCGGAGGCGGCTGCACTTACGGGACTGAGCCTGCAGCATGATGCTCGACAACTGGACGTTTTCGCTGATTTGAAACATCTAGACTCTAATACAGAACTGGCAATACCAGCTCAAGGTAGGCCCACCAGCAAACCCGTACAGACTCAAGGCGGTGAATGCCAAATGAAATCAACTTCACCAGGGATAAATTGTAACATTGAACATGACCAAATTATAATTAAAGCTAAACCCCGAAACCCAGTTTTTAAAAAACATAAGGTAACAAAAATTTTTCAGACATTAAGTCAGGCTAAAATGATCTGGGATCCATGCTGTAAACCTAAAGGGCTACTTGGTGGACACCTAAATATCAGAAGCATGATCCCTAAACGTGAACAGTTAGAGCATCTATTAATTCAATCAAATATTTCCTTTTTGGGACTAACAGAAACGTGGCTAACCTCTTTCTCACCGGAGGCAGCAATAACAATACCTGGATACAATGTTTTTAGAAAGGATAGAGGTCAGGGGAAGGGAGGGGGGGTTGTATTATATGTTAAAGATACCCTTACATGCAGTAAGATTGAATGGTCTGGTGACATCAACCTCGAGTGTGTGGGAGTAGACATTATACTTTCTGCAGAAATGACTTTTACAGTTATATGTATGTATCGTAAACCATCAGCTAAAATAGATTTTTATAGTAATCTTAAAACCCTGATTAATCTTACGAATGAGAAAAAAGAACTAATCTTAATAGGTGATTTTAATATTAACTGGGATAATAAGAAAGAAAGAAAAAACCTCAAACAGATAACTGATTATTTCAATTTAGAACAATTAATTAAAACGCCAACTCGAGTAACTAACCATTCCAAAACAAGAATAGATCTAATTTTTACAAACAGACCTGAAAGAATCGCTAAAACCTACAACTTTCTAACCGGTCTGTCTGATCATAATGGGATTTTCTTCTCACGAAAATTAATCAAAGCAAGATTTCGTAGCTCCAATAGTCTAAATAATTCTTTATATCATGACATTATTCCCAAAAGTCAACATTCAAATCTGGACGTAGCCCTAAACGAGCAGGATTGGGCAGCTCTTGTCTCATGTGAAAATGTTATAGATAATAGTGTCATGTTCCATAATAAGATCAAAATGGTTATGGCATTATTTATTAGAAAGGTGAGGCACAGAAAATCGAATGATAATGATATACCATGGCTTAATAATGATTGTAGGTTGCGAATGAAGGAAAGAGATCAGTTACTTAAAAGGGCAAATAAAACTGGCCTCACCTCAGATAGACAACTATTTACATCAGCAAGAAATAAAGTTATACACACAATGCGGAAAGCCAAAAGGAATTTTTTTATGAATATTATTGACAGTGCAAAAGGGAATGGGAAAAAAATCTGGCAAAGTATTAATAAACTAACTGGTAAACATGATAAACAAGCCAATATAATCGAACTTAAAATTAATAATGTATTAGTGAAAGATCCACTCATCCTAGCATCTGAGTTAAATTTGTTTTTTAAGAACTCTGTTCAGGAAATATCTCAATTATTTATCCCATCCGAAAATGTTTCATCTCCTATCGACTATGCACAGCCTATATTTAGGATAGGAGAAATTACAGAACCAGATGTGGCTTCCATCATTGATGAACTAAACAGTTCCAAAGCTAAGGATGAGTTTGGATTGGACACAAATTTCATCAAATTGCACAAAGAGTCCCTAGTATGTCCTATTACACATATGATAAATCTATCCATTAAACATTCTGTTGTTCCACCAGAGTGGAAGATGGCCACAATTACACCAATCTTCAAATCTGGTGGCAGAACAGACATCAATAATTATAGACCAATCAGTATTTTGCCTGTCATATCCAAAATTATTGAAAAATGGATTGTAAAACAATTAGTAAAGCATCTAAATACCTGTGGCTCTCCTTTGCATCCCATGCAATTTGGCTTCCGTGCCCATCATTCTACCGAAACAGCTGTAACTGTATTTATCGAAAAGGTCAAACATTCATTAGATACCCATCCTGTTGTTGGTGCTGTCTTTTTGGACTTGAAAAGGGCATTTGATACCGTCAATCATCAAGTGCTCTTATCTAGATTGACAAACTTCAATTTTTCCAAACAAGCCATCAGCTGGATGAGTTCCTACTTAACCAACAGAACGCACTGTGTTTCTGTTAACAATATTAAATCTCCTCACCTTGAGTGTACAGTAGGAGTTCCTCAAGGCTCTGTACTTGCACCAATTTTATTTTCTCTATACATTAACGACCTCCCTACAGTATGCCAAAACACAAATATTTTAATGTATGCAGACGATGCAGTACTCTTTACACATGCAAAAACTGCCCAAGACGCCTCTCAGGCGCTTACATCTGCACTGACTTGTGTACAGGAGTGGCTTACAAAATCATGTCTACTATTAAATCCCAAAAAAACTGTCTGTATAATGTTTTCTAAGCGGCAGACTGGTATGACACGTTCAAATATATTTTTACAACAAGAAGAAATACAGCTAGTAAATGAATTTAAGTATCTTGGCGTTGTTTTAGATCCCACACTGTCTTTTAAAAATCATGTAAAGTGTCTATCGAAAAGTGTTAAATTTAATCTTGCAAACTTCAAATACATCAGACCATCACTATCTTGTAAAGCAGCCAGAATGTTTCTTCATTCTATGATTTTTTCGCACATTGAATATTGTTTTGTAAATTGGTCACTCACAAATGCCACAACGCTTAAATCAATTGAGTCACTTTTTAAAAGAGCTTTAAAAATATTTGACAGAAAACCGTTTTCACATCACCACTGCTTAATATTACAGAAATATAACCTACTAAGTTTTGAAAATTTTCTAAAGCTTAAATATGCCTGTGCTGTTTATAAGATCCTGCACGGACTTGCCCCACCCCCTCTGAGCGAATATATTACACTAAAAAAACAGGGAGAGGGAAGAAGTGTCACCAGGGCTTCCATCAGGGGTGATTGTGTGGTGCCGTACAGGCGTACTACATTTGGACAATATGTGCTGTCAATTAAGGGGTCAGAGATTTGGAACAAATTACCACTTGTCATTAGAGAATGTCCGACATTTCCCAGATTTAAGAATCAACTTAAACAATGGCTAAAGATGCATCAAAATTGTGACCATTAAACAATTTTCCTTTCCTTGTTTTTTTTTTTTTTTTTTTTTCTTTTTTTTTTTCCTCCTTTAAAATCGAGGTATATAAATAAAGAACACTGTAGTATCGTGTAAGCATTTGTATGTATATTAAACCAGATTTAGTATTTATTGTAACTCCAGCATGTATACATAGAATAGCACTTTACTGTATATGTGTAATTTGTCTGAAAACAGTGGTGTCTTTTGTAATTGTAACTGATTTTTAAGGTGTTCTTCAAACTGAATGTTAGTCTTGTTATGTGTTGTTTTGTGATGACCTGACGGGGGACTGCAGATGGAAAGTAGCCCTGGGGCTAATTCTGGCATATTTACATTACTGAAATGTTTATCAATATGCATTGTCCCTTTTAAATAAATAAATAAAATAAATAAAATAAAAAAAATATTGGCCATCATTGTCAAGCCGATTTCATTGGGGAGACGTTTGGGATGACGGCAGGGTCTGAAAAGAGCGACACACATTTGAGCGATTCTTTTGCAGTCTGTCCGCAGAGGAGTGAACATCTCCTGCTCGGTCTACAGCCGGGAGGGGCTGCTGCGCGAGGACTGGGCCACCTGTGAGTGATTTGGGACGGGGTGGGACCCACGGCAGCACCCGCTGCTCGTTGAGACGAGTAAAAACGATATGTGCATTCACGTCAGCGAGTCTACAAAAATCTCTAATAACAACAGAAAAAGTCGATAGATTTGTCACTAGTCGCTTTTTAAAAAAATTGTCGCTAGAGGGGTCTGAATACTCACTAAATATAGCGATAAAGTCGCTAAGTTGGCAACACTGCCTACTTGGTGGGAGAGTGCCACTGGACCCTCTTTGTAGGTTGCTGTTAGGATAAATAAAGACTATTAGGCCCATTTCACACTGGGTGTGTGGTGCGAGCGTGTCAGCTGTGTCTGTTTTTATTTCAGCTCCCATGGCTCACATTCCTAACTCGGTTAGACCTTGCACACCTTCAAACATGTGCATGCTAGGAATAGGACTAACGCTTATTTTTCAACCACACGCAAGCTTGTTGGAAGTGTTTCCACTCAAAACAGTGAAGAAAAGAAGGACATGAGAAAAAAGTTTTAATTCGCAGAGGCTGCTGCAGCGCTGCATCAGACACGCTTCTGGTAAGCAAAGACATAGAAAACGCCATGTAACAGACACGCGACGTTCATGCCATGTTCCCGGTGTGAAATGGACCTTATGCGCAAAATAGCATCACACATTATTTATCATTATTGTTGCTGTCATGCAATTCTCATTTGTGTTGTTTGAGCTGTTAGTGCTTGACATTTGAAAAGTTTCAATGATTTTCAACACAGTCATTTCAAGATTGGTTGAAACTGCCCTTCAAATCTTTCTCATATTTTTTCCCATCTTCTGTATAGCATTGCAACTTGAAAGAGGGAACTATTACATACACTGACTCATTGGGGGAGCATCCACAGCATTGCACCCAAATCATTGAAAATTGGAGGTAAACATTGGTCTACAAAATGAGGTAATGAAAACTCAGTAGAGATCTCCTTCATAATTATATTCTCGAATCTTTCAGCTTATTTGCTGCTAGCAGAGGCTGCCAAATGCCTTGGAAGTTCATAAACCGGGACCATGACTTGCAAAGTGACTCTGTGTCATGTGGAGTGTTCTCAATAATGGTACAATTTGGTCATTTTCTGCATAATGTTTCTGTTGTGTTTTGAAAATATAGATACTTTTAGTTTTCACTTTAACTAGAGCAATTTTGAATGAAAGTTGCAGATCAAATATATTAATGGATCTTAGACACAGTGCTACCTTCAGTACATGATACAGGAGTCATGATAGTATAATTATTAAATGAGCACAATCATTTTCTCTTGTAATAGTCTCTTTCCCAAATGGATTTTTTTTTTACCACAATTTGTTGCCTGCTCTATAAGGTTCAGTTATAATAAGTGATGTTATTTCAAAAAATAAAAATAAAATTCTGTTGCTCTTTAAAGGAGTAGTTCACTTTTGAAAAAATTTTTGCTGATAATTTACTCACCCCCATGTCATCCAAGATGTCCATGTCTTTCTTTCCTCAGTCGAAAAGAAATTTAGGTTTTTGATGAAAACATTCCAGGATTTTTCTCCATATAATGGACTTCAATGGGAACCGGATTGTTCAAGTATCAAAAGACGGTTAATAACTGTTTCAGATGCAGCTTCAAATGTCTTTAAACGACACCAGACGATGAATAAGGGTCTTATCATGCGAAACGATCGCTTATTTCAAAACTTATTCCAAAAATGTAACTTTTCTAAGGACAAATGCCAGCCTTGCTCTATTCTGTGAGGCGCGTTTGCAACGTCACGTATTACGTAATTACGTTCAAAAGGTCACGGGCGACGTAGCCTAAAGTACAGAGTCAGTGTTTAAGTTGAACGCATAGGTTGAACGTGCAAACTAACTCAAACACCGTTTACAAAAAAAAGGAATTAAAAGGAAAAACAACGATGTCGGACAATTTTGATTCTGTACTTCCGGCTACGTCGCCCGTGACCTTTTGAACGTAATTACGTATTACGTGACGTAACAAACACGCCTCAGAGAATATAGAAAGGCTAGCATTTGTCCTTAGAAAAGTTAAATTTTTGGAATAAGTTTCGAAATAACCGATCGTTTTGCATGATAAGACCCTTATTCATCGTCTGGTGTCATTTAAAGACATTTGAAGCTGCATCTGAAACTGTTATTAACCGTCTTTTGATACTTAAACCATCCAGTTCCCATTGAAGTTCATTATATGGAGAAAAATCCTGGAATGTTTTCATCAAAAACCTTAATTTCTTTTCGACTGAGGAAAGAAAGACATGGACATCTTGGATGACATGGGGGTGAGTAAATTATCAGCAAAAGTTTTTTTTAAAAGTGAACTAATCCTTTAAGTTTGCAGAAATAATCCTCCAGGGACAACAAGGTCACCTCCAACGCCTCCCTATCTCCCAAGAGCGGGAGAGATTTGGGACTTTGTTGTTTAAGTACCTTGGTAAGTAGTATACATTTGTACGCTATGAGTGCTCCTTATTGAGCTCTGCTGGCTACCTGTCGCTCCCTGCATTAGGTTCAAGTCACGGATGATTTTGGAGTGGTAGGTTTAACTAGTAAATTCTGAGGATGTCATACTTTGGACTGGTTATTATTGCTCTTGAAATATGTGAAGGTTATGGTTGCTTTTAATGTGTTTGTGTTATCCAAAGTATCATTGTATTATAAAAAGCATTTGTTTTTTCAGATAGTTCAGGCATTTGTACAGTCTGCTACAATAAGATGTCAGGGAAGAAAAAGGCAAGTGCTAATGATATTTTATTTAAAGCAACATTACGCTGTCAGATTAAAGCCAAGTACACATCAGACAATTCTTTTGTCACAGATTTTTCTATGGAGTCAATTACATAATCCTTTGCCCAGATAGCAAACTGACATTGAATCAACGTGGAAATATGACATCGAAACAACGTTGATATGACATTGTTTTGCTCATCGAATTAACGTTGAACCAACGTCAGACGCGTCATTCTTTCAAAACTAACGGAAAATCAACTTGAAATCAACGCGTTGTTTCAACGTTATGAAAGCAAACCAATTTTCGATTTCATTTAGCTTTGAAGAATGCCGCGTCTGACGTTGGTTCAACGTTAATTCGATGAGCAAAATCAACGTTGTTTCAATGTCATGAGAGACGTCGTTTCCACGTTGATTCAATGTCAGTTTGCTGTCTGGGTTGGTGTGGAGTGAATCGGCAGTTAAATCTGTGATGATGAGGGGTCACCTGTGAAGTGTTATTTTGTGTTGATAACCCAAACTCCACCTTATCAGGGATTGGGAATTAATTTGAATGACTCCCAAGACTGGTCTGTGACAAAAGAATCGTTTGATGTGTACTTGTCATAACTATTTATCATCCAACATCTTTTGCAGGAGACATGCTTATTCTGCTCTAAAGAAAAGAGTTCAAAACCAGGTAGGACAACATGCACACAAACAGGTTTGTTTGCGGACGCTACTCTTAGTTGGCCCCAGTGTTGTTACTGATGTTTGTTGGATTGCAGTTGCTTGACATACTGTATTTTATATTCCCTTTATGTACTCTACATTACACAAGCAATGTAATGTTTCATACAGCACCCAACAAATTTGTAGACACCCCTGTTAAAGGTGACTGAAAAACTTTTTGAAAATCACAATTTGAGAATGTCACATATTTCCAATGTAGATTCTTTTCCTGCTTTAACAGAGGCAGAAACAGCTGAGATGGAGACTGCAGAGGCAGTTGAAGGTAAAACATGTATTTATGAGATTTGTTTCAGTTACATACACACTCTTTGTTTCCTCAGAGTATTTTTTTTCATGTGTCAATAGTTGCGGTGGAGGTTGTTACAGATAAACAATTAATTAGTTGCGTAACAGTATATTCATCATTTTAATTTATAAAATTTGAATGTCAATTTGACTTCATGTCTGTTACGTGCAAATGATGCAGATACATCAGATGCAGAGGAAGAGGAGGAGGTGGAGGAGGAGGCGGCATCTGAGAAAATGGGTACCGCTATATAATTTTATGATACTGTACTTTATAATAAACATTTACTTTACATACTGTTTTTTATTTTATTTATGCATGTTACATTACACAAGCAATTTAATGTTTCATTTGAGAAAAATAGTCTCTACCAGTCGATCTACGAACGCCGATCCATGTGCGCTGGTGAGATGTGAATAAGGTGATAAGGTGAGCGCGAACAGTAGGCTACGTGTACATATTGAAGAGAAGAAAACGGTTCGTGTTTGTGTTTCTTCCGGAAACAACGGACCATATGAGATTCTGCACAGTTCAGCGCACTTGGATCGGCGTTCGTAGATCGACTGGTAGAGACTATTTTTCAAAGATGGCTTCTTCCTGTATTCGTGAAGTTGACTGTGTGTATAAAATATCTTCTTATTAAACTGTATGGACACTGACAAAGTTCTCAAGGCTTCGGTTTGAATGTAGGGACCCTTATTATGCTACCGTGTTGGTGTGGGGCTATTTTGAGCCTTGTTAGTGGTAATAACAAGCGATTTTTATTTGTCATTACTCTATGCCCTATATACTAGCGTTATAGGCTAAACTGTTTTTAGAGATAAAACTATTTACATTCGGCAATCATGAAAACAAATCTCAGATAACGGTTGACTAGGTAGCAATGTGTAATTAGACCAAAGGTTCATTTTGCGCTGGAGTTGTCCTTTAATATAATTACCCTATAATATAATTTATTTTAAATACACTGAAATATAAAATAAATTGTTAAACTCAAACTTAAGATTTCCTGGGGCACAGCAGATTTATAGTGGGGCACTAGCAACACCCTAAGGTTGAGTTCATTTTCTGAGGTAACACTTTACTTCATAAGAAATTTTATCACTGACTTTCAACTAAACTATTAATAAAACATGAATTAATAAATACATTCCTGTGAAAGATCAAGTAAAAAAAATTATAATTTACACAAATTAAATGACACAATATAAAGAAAACAAAATATTATGCAATAAAGTGCAGTAATATAAATATAGAAAGAAAAATATATCAATAGTAATAATATGTTATAAGTATATATACACAAGTCATTTGTCATGATATTGTCATGTTTTAGAAAGTCATTAAACAACATTATGAAACTTATGTAACCATACCCTTTTTTGTATTATTCTTAGGATGGCGACCCCCTACAGTCAGCAAGCACCACTCAGACTGAAGTGTGTGGGTAACCGAAGGAGCCAAAAGGCTTTTACTTTTGTCTCTAATGACAATGTAATTGATGTCGGGGCCTACAAGGTGACAACACAGTCAGTCCTTACAGATGGACAATACACCACAATAAAAAACGGAAGTGATCCAGAATTTGAAGAGGATGGGTCATATGTGGTAAAAAATTTCACCCTCTCAAAAAAATATGGCCGGCAGTGTATTTTTGTAAACCGGGCAACAAGAACATTCAAAACCTCACAATTGGCCATCAGTGAGGAGGCAGAGAGAGCTGCTATGGTCCCCGGTCCTCATTCCCCATGTGTGACTGGGGAAGAACAGGAGATATTTACACACCCTGGGTACCTGACTCTGCAGGGAAATATTGAGAAAGTGAGTGAATTTAAAAGCATAATTTTATATCTAGTATATTATCCTGGTTTACTTAACCCAGGCAAATGTTAGCTATTGTACTTGTGTTTCTCAATCACAGTCCTAGAGTACCCTAATACACAATTTAGGTGAATTACCCTTGATTGGGAATACATAGAAAATATTCAGTGTTGGGGATACCTGGACCAGGAGAAACACTCTCATCTGTGACCCTGGCCTGTTATTTTCCTGTTGCAAGTGGCTAGGATGTCTCGGGCCCAGTTTCCAATCCTGGACCCATCTCTCTGGTGTGGAACCAAGCTCCATGACGTCTCTTTATGGAGAGAAGAAGCGTTGGTGGAGCTGTACGTAAGAGACAAAGTGGAGGTAACCCAGAGCCAATTTTCGGCCGAATGGAGGAGGAAAATTCGATTCCTCCAACTGTCAAGGTAAACAAATATAAATTTCAAAGACAAGTAAACAGTCATTAATAAAAAAAATAAGAACAAATAATTAAACGGCAAGCATTGAGATCTTGTGAATCGTAATAGAATCGGGACATCTATGTTGTAACCCAGCCCAAGGGTGAACTAAATTAAGAAAAAAAAAACAATCTTACATGGATAGATACAATCCCAATGTTCATACCCTTGGCGTGGATTTGTCCTGCAGTAAAAACAGCATAATTGTTAGATTTCTTCTAAATATTTACATTAATTGTTAAGAGATAAAAAGAATGAAATTTCAAAATAGATTGGAAAACTGGAAGACCATTTGAGCTTTTGAACTCTCGTGTTTTCCCTCGACCCTCACTCCCTCCCACTCGGGATGGGATCTCCCAAACTCAAGAATCTAAATGGTTTAATGTGAATGATTATCATTGAGTTTTATACATTTTTGGTTTTGTTTGAAATGAGATCTGGGTATATAATGAAACGCAACAAGAGCTCCTTTCTGCATCCAAATCAGCCCGTGAGGTTGAGAGCCGAATCTCATTTGTTTTGCATTGAATATCTTTAAAATTATTATGAAATTGTAATAAAACATTTACCTGACATATTAAATTGTGATGTTTGATTATTTTAATTGACTTTGACATTATTTTCATTCAAGAGTTTAAAAGAATAGTAAAACATTTGCTCACATTTAATGATGCACCGATATCATTAAAGCCTTTTCATTTATGAAGTCAGATTAAATAACGAGGTAATACATATGAGACAATCTATTGCATTTGACCAAAAATACTATGCCGCGAGATAAGACGGTAACACGCAGAGACCTTCCGTGCTGATCAGAGGACCCCCATTGGCCTGATCCAGCGTGACTTACAAGATACATTTTCACTTTTTTTAAGAATCTAACTGTAACACTAACCTTAACAGTAACCTTTTTTTTCCCACCAGATTGTTGAGCTCCAGACCCTCGAGGCAGTGTTGACGGTTATTGAAGTGTCGTGATGGTATGCTCATCTTCCGAGTTGGAGGACTTTCCAGTACCAAGTCATTTTTATTCGGGAGACCTTAATGACTTGGTACAGAAGCTTCCAATTACTGTAAAAGTCCAGCACGTAAACCATCGTGTCCTGACACTTCGAAACCATGAGGAAGTTCAGACCGTGGATCCGGCCGCAGAATCCATTGATCCAGGTGAGGATGCCGAATCCCAGGACTTTATCGAGGCCGCAGAAACTCTGCATGGGGAAAACACTGAATGAGGCTTGAAATTTGTTTGTGAGATCATTGACTTTTATTTTGATTTAGATTAGGTTTTGTTTTGCAAGTTCTGATTGTTTTCTATTTTTAAGTGTTCTTAGTACTTCGCCTATATAATATTAAAGACTGTTTATTCTAATATCTTGTTGTGCACTTCTTTGCATTCACCCCATTACATTACAGTTTGTTTGTTTTTATGGGGTTTTTCAATTTGAATAACATTACATCAATTACAAAAAACGTAAAATTAATGAGCTGTTCTCTGATTACTTCAGGAAAAGATTTGAAGCATCAGGAATGTTGAAAACAGTGCCATCTTGTGGCAGGTCAAAACCCCAAACGTCTACAGCTCTGTTGTTATATCAACTAAGCACAAATAAAAAGCATGACAATGCGAAATGTTTTTTGATAATATAATACATATTTATATAATAATAATAATAATAAAGTGTTTTAATAAATGAATGAATACAAATTTTCTGGACTGTATTGCTGTCAACGGGCAACCAGGTGAGAGACGGGGCCCACGAACTATCTAAATTATCCAAATTTGTTGCAATATTTCTCTGCAACATTCCTCAAAGTTGCCCTGTGTATTTACCTTTAGAGTGCACGCTTTCACTACATGATTTGGTCGAGTAAAATTACATTAGAATGCCCCTAAAATTCAACATAAAAAAATGCATGTGTTTTATATTTATATAATTTAACATGGTGAACTATTATCACTCGAACAGTAGTATTTTTACGCTAAAAAACAGCATGATTACAACTGTGATATTGATTTTATACAACAGTGCTATAAACAATTATTTATCATTAAAGGTTCTCAAAGCGATCCTGGGTGTTGACGTTCGAATATTTTCAAACAAAACGGAGCTAGACCCTCCCTCCTCCGCATCTCATCTCCTCCCCCTCCCTTCCGTGTTTCCTGAAATAATTGTGAACGTGCATAGTTCTAGCTAATTATATCCTTGTGTGGGTTTGGCGAACATAAGCGTCAATTTAGAAGAAAAAAAACAATTTAACGTTACCCACCTGTCCAGCAAAAACAGAGCAACCTGAATGTCGGACTGGAAGCCCTTCTGCCGCCGGAGTTCTCGCCATCGTTCAAAAGCTTTGCTACCGATGTAAATTCTGAACTTCGCACGTTCTTTATCCGACTCCTTCTTCTTTTTAATTTGTTCCTCAGAACGACGTCTCTTTGGTCGTGTGTCGGCCATTTTTCAAACTTCCCTCTGATGCTTCGCTGCTCTCCTTCACACACACCCCCCCCTTCATGTGCACGCGCACTAACCACCCAGACCCACCCTCAAATACTTCTTGCCAGTGATTGGCTGGAACACTGTTTGTTAGGTTTCGTGGTCCGGGTGAGACATGACTGTTTTTGTTGCCGTTTGTGGAGCCTGTGGTGTCTACAGAGACCGCGTTTTTTTACAGTGTGTTTAGGGGACAGGCAGCTAGCCGATAGTGAGGAGACGTTTGATGTATGTGACAAAAAATGTTTTGGCCCAGCATCGCTTATAGAACCTTTAATTAACTTACAATTTAGATACAGGGTTATGTGTTTTTGCTACATTTCATAAACGAAAATAATTCAAAACAAGCGACAGCACTGTTTAACTTTTGGGCTGCACATGGTTTCATTATTGAATGAATCATTCAGATTTTTAGACGAATTGGTTGACGAATGAATCAATGACTCGACTCGCTGATTCGTTTATGAATAAATAAGCCGTTTGAATGACGCATCATAAAACATCTTCAAATCAGTGGAAAATAGTCTAACATTTGGTACAGTCAATATACATTTTGCTTTATGTATATGATATTTTCCAAATAGAATGAGAAGTTTAATTATATTATTCATTTCCAAGAAATCAAAGTAACAAACCATAAGCAAGACCATTACCTCAGTTATTGTGACAAATTTATAAAATAACTCAAAAAGAAACCAAGAAACTTGGGACCAAATTAAATTAGTATAATTACAACTAAAAAATAAGTGTCCTATTGTTTCATTTTCTTCTTTACAGAAACTGCATAATGGTGAAAACCCTTCTTTAAATTTACTAATAAAGTCATTACAAGTATAGTATCTGTTTAATATTTTAAAGTGAGTTTCTTTAACTTTATTAGGGAGTACATATTTATTTATATAAGACCACAAATTCTTAAAAACAAGAAAGTGGTAATCCTGCTTCCACTTTACCATTGCCTTAGGTGAAGAACTTTTTTCTTTGGTTAAAATTCTTCTGATATATATATATATATATATATATATGTAATTTTTTTTATGTCTAATAGAAAGGCCCCAAACAGTCAGACTAGGAAGAAAACTTGGAGTTACAGGATTATGCATCTTTTCGTTTTTATAAGATAAAGTAGTTTCGGGGAGATACAACGGATAAGTTTAAGTATTCTTTATAAGATATATTTGTCCCAATATAATTAACAAATTCATTATAATTAAGTAGGTCACCTGATTGATTTATCAAATTTTTAACAAAAATGAAACCTTTGTTAAACCAATCGTTCCAAAAAATGGTTTGGTTTTTGAACAGTACATACTTATTATTTCAAATAACACTGGAATGGGGAGAGAAATTGTGTTTGTATACTAATTTCCACGCTTCTTTGAAGCTATAGTATATAACCATATATCTACAATCTAACTACAAAAATGGCCTAACGGGTTAGATTTTAACCCACCGTGAACTCAGCGACCTGGAGAGTGGGCGGGGTGTAACACATCTCCTTTTTATTTAAAGAGGCCGCTTCAAAACGAGTTGCTCACGGACGCACATCAGAAAAGGGGTAGAAAAGGGGCCTGTGGACCTATAATAATGAGGAATCAGACCCAAGTTAGGCTTTATATAGACCACAAATGTATGATTTATATGTAAAAAATAATGATTTAAAAGCATGATATGTACCCTTTAAAATACCCTGGTCGACTCTCAATCATCCAATTTCAAAACGATTTTCACAGGTTGAATTTTGAGTTCGTCAGCTTTCGAATGATACCTAATCTATGATGATTACTAAAATATGTGATATTAAAAAAAGGAGCGCCAATCATCGCGCTAGCAGGACGTGACCGTTAATTAAACCTGTTTTTCTCAAAATTCCATTTCTGAAAATCATAGCGATCAGCTGACTTCAGATAACCATAACTTTTGTTACAGACAGACGATAAAATGAATACAATCAGATTTGGAAAGGGCTTGAACCCAGCTTTAATATGGTATCAAAACCTGTAATATGTCAAATTTCACCATGTGGTGGGTTTTCCCAAATCGCATCACATATTATGAGCTTGTGAGCTTCTGTGTTTGTGTGCAAAGTTCTGTCATTAATAGACTGTGCCTTTCACCTCTCCCTTTTCATTACGGATCCGGCGGTTGAACTCTTTGCCGTCCAAGCAGAGGAAGTCATCTCCTGGCTGCAGGATGCCACATGTAGATGCTATAGCGCGGTTGCCCCCGGTGACCATGCGCACTGTGATTCCAGCACGCTGGCACTTTCTAATGGGATCAGGGACCTGAGCAGGAAAAAACGAGCGAGCATGGCCGAGAAATTATTAATGCAAGAGACTCTTTCTCCAAATGAAAATAGTTAGGTATTTCTATGGTTGAATTTTACTAGGGCTGCAACAAATTATTATTTTGATAACTGATTAATTCTTTCTTTAATAAATTGGGGGGAAACATTTATTTCAGTTTCCCATCTGTCCTGCCACAGTTTCATCATGAACTGAAAATATATTTAAACTTCACATAAAATGTCTTATTGCAATATTGCGTTATCCTCGAATTAAATAGCAAAAGGTTGTGACTAAATAAGTCATTTCAAAGTGAAGATGCACATTTTCAAAAGCTCAAGGGTATTTCTAGAGTTCGGGTCCTCAGACTCGAGTCCTATAGACCTTTTTCCCAAAACCCGGAAATACGTAGTCGTTGTGGAAACGGAGTTCCTGTCAACCGTCAACACATCAGAAAAACATCTCAATATTTTTTAAAGGGGTCATGAACTGGCTTTTTAAATGTTATTATATTGTTGTCTGAGGTCAACTTGTACGTTCGCTTGGTTTTTGCATTCAAAAACATCAAAATGAACAAGTAATAGGCTATTTTGTACCCTGGTTGTGAGCCTACCTAAAAAACAGTCGGTTTTTTATGGGCGTGTCGCACTGAAGACTTGGAAGTAAACACCCACTGCTGCGAGTGGAGAACAGTTTTGCATATTGTAATGAGTTTCACTCACCCGTCGGTGTACTTGGGGGAAAACGTCCTATGTTGTCAAATGGCAACCGGATTCACCCATACATGTTCAACCCAGAGTCCGTGTGTTGCACAATATTCCTGTCAGATCCAATATAAACGGCACAGCACCGTTCTTTACTCTTAATCGGTCTGCAAATCCAGTCTTGTTGACAAAACAATCCTCAGTGAAATGAAGCGAACAGAAGACGATTTTTTACCTCATCAGCTGGAACGTCATTAAAAATAAATTATCCATGCAGTCCTATTGGAATCCACAGGAAGCTTATGCAGCGACTGTCTTGCACAACCAGGCACTGCACAATATTCTGTATTGCTCTGTAGCATCCAGTTTGTCATCACGAGGTAAGCATGTACATTTATGATATTTATGTGTGTAATGCGCGAATCGGTGGGCGGGGCTAAACCGGCCGTGTTGAAGCAGGCGTTGATCATCTTCTGTGGGGGTGGTGTTTTATCCTCTTTGTCGTCATAGTTACCCACTTTTAAAAACGTTTTTAGAGGCTGTGTCAATAAAAGCTTTTATTGGACTAACAAGGACGTTTTCAGTTCTGAAACTTACAGGATATTCTTATAATATGATGACCTCTTAGATGTCAAAAGCTCAAGGAAAATTTGATTTCTCAGTTCATCACCCATTTAATACCTCGCCACCACTTCAAGCTGTAACCATTTACATCAGTGATACTTTAGTTTGTGATAAAGAATATAGACCACTCTGATACAAAAAATAAAATAGGCTGGGATAGTAAATCAAAGCAAAGTTTATTAAAAAACGTTTAAACTATTTTTCAACCGGTTGCGAGTGAATCATTACATCCCTAGAAAAAATACTTTCAAAATTTAAGACTTTATAAAGTCGTGATAAGACTTTTTAATACTTTTAAGGGTCTTAATTTTCCCAAAATTGGTTTATCAACTTTTAATACTTTTCAAGACCCCGCGGATTAGGGTTGGGTATCGGTTGGGTTTTATCCGATACCAGTACCTACTCGGTATTTTTTAAACGGTTCCGGTACCTAAACGGTTCTTGAAACGGTACTTAAGAAAACGAAACCGCACACACTTTGTCAAAAAAAATAATACCCCTTCATTTACAGGACCAAACTGGACACAATATTAACTTATAAATACAAGTAACATATGTAATAATAAATAAACCAATATAAAATAAAAGTTCATATTTACATTGTATCAAATAAAACAATATTATATCAAACAATGTAATTATACTGGAGATTAATAGAGATTACTACCAGGGTAATATAATATCGACGTGGCAACAGGTTCCCATGTTTTGTCTGCTTTAACTAGTCATGTAAGTTATCTTGTCATTTACTAGTTAAGCTCTTAGCCAGTTTGATATTTCGTTCCCACTGCGTCTTATACGCAGCTTTGAGTAAACATATGACAGAGAACGTCTCTGTGTAACCCATGTTCTCTGAATAGGGAAAGAGACGCTGAGAGACAAGCTTCCTTTTTCGACAGAGAACTCTGAGGAGCAGATGATGCGCGCGCTGATATAATATGACGACGTGACCGTCAACGTGGCGCGAATGGTGATTCTATATCCATAGACAATCGCTATTCTTTCTGACGCGTAATTTAGGAGAAGCATTTGATCTTGACATTTGTGGTGATAAGGTTATGGTGATAGCCAAACATTCTGTTTCTGTCTGCAACTTTTCACTTATCTCTATCTGTTTACACTTCATATGATATTTTACATAAATAAGAACCCACCACCCTTTCCTTTCTTTCTGTCTTTCCTAAATATACTGTACCCTGGGAAAACAAATGCCGCATGTGAGGATGTTTGTGTTAACCAAGTTTCAGAAAGGCAAAGAAAGTCTAAGTTTGAGTCTGTGAGGAGTTTCTCCTCTTCATCAGTCTTTGAGGCAATGCTTCTTATGTTTAAATGTCCCCTAATAAGCCTCTAGGTTTTGATCGAATGTCCCGTATGACTTTAGCATGATTAAGCGTTTGGAAAAATTAAGTGTCATACCTCCGTCGATATGCATCTGTTTGTAGTTTTGTCCCACACGCCAACATGACATCGTGACTTTTGCATTTCCCCAACAATGCTTTCTTTAAAAACATTCATGAGAGCCCACCTGGAGTTTGTGTGTGTGTGTGTGTGTGTGTGTGTGTGTGTGTGTGTGTGTGTCGGTCTTAGAGGGTTAAAATTTTGCAATGTAATAACTTTGTTGAAATAAAACCCATGTAACTATAAGACCCTGACTTTTCCTAAATCTGTCTATATTTTATTTCATCATTGTAATTTTATTAAAATTACAAGACACAAAAGAGTTTTGAGTATTTCTACCTAGAACTACCAAAGGCAGTCATTTTGACTGCTTTAAAAAAAATTGCAATGTAATGACTTAGCTTTAAACACGTTTAACAGAGTCCTCTAGGTTATGTACTAAGAATTCTGCACGCAGGCATAACAACAAACGCCCCACTTCACGGAGCTTCTGTCGAATGTATTCATATTTTGTAGGGTCTTGTCCATGTTTGTTATAGAGTGACTGGGCAAACTGAATAATAGAGAAGTCATTTCGCACAACTGAGGCCACCTCATCTTGTTTCATGACACTAAGGAGCTTCCACACTCCACTTGATATCTGCTGACAGGATGTAGACTCCAAAGCTACAGCCAAGCCCAATACTTTGGTTCTTCCAGGTGTGTCATCCAAATCTTTGTTTTCTGGTATAAAGGGGCATCTGCGGACATGCCTCCAAAGCTCCTTACGTATGTACATCCCTTGACAATACATACAGTGAATGAACTTTCCTGCCAGTGCTTCAGCTTTTGGCTTTCTCTTCACTTTCAGTGATTCTGTTCCATCTTGCAAAACTGCAATGTTATGTTTGAAATTTCCCTTATTCCTCATTTTTTCGAATAATATCTTGCGCTCTTTTGAGTCCTCAGGAAGGGAAAATGCTTGGACAATTTCAGTATGGGTTTTGTGGGTTTTCAAGTGGCGGGAAATTTTACTTTGTGGCTTACCGCAAATATAACAGTAATTTTTTGTACTCATAATCAGATGTGGTAATTCTTGTTTATGAGTCACAGCTTCATCTGCAAGCTTTTCCTTTGATGAGTCTTTGATAGAATTAGATGTGTCAGCAGCATTGGAAACGGTGTTATTTTTGGGGGGTGGCAAACATTTTGATGTACTGGGCACGACTGGGGTGACTGTGTCTGCCCCATAAGATGCTCCAACATCAGGTATTAGTGGTTTTACTTGAATATGTGCAGCTCTTGCCTGACTTGATTGTAAGGGTATGCTGGCATCTGAATCATATTCATCATCATAGTCTGACTCCGAGTCAGGTATGTATTCCTTGTCAGACATGTCCTCAGCATCATCAGATGATATTTGGTCCAATTCTGGATGTGGAATTTTGTCCTGATCTGACAGCAGTTCATCATCAGAAGCCTTAGGAGACTACTGCGCCTGAATTGGTGAGAAAGCAAAATTATTTTGCATGGTGATTGAATCTTATAGACAGTTCAAGTTCAACATTCACTCAGTAGATATTCACCTGTGCTGTTGAAGTCATCTCTTTTAATTTGCTTGAGGCAGGATTTATGCCAGACCCCTAAACAAACTGTGACACATTTGGAGTAAAATAATGTTAACACTGCAGGTCTATTTAATTGGTTAGAGCACAACACATGTACACTATCTAACCTGTGCATCGATAGCCAAGAAGTACAATTTTGGTCATGGTGATTATGAATTTTTTTTTTAAAAATTGCATGTTGTGACGTCACTAACTGGGTCTTCAAACCGTGCATCCGCCGCTAGGTGTTAATGCAACCTACAAATCAGAGACCAGTAATGTTTTAGGCCAGTCACTTGTGTGAAAAAATTGTGAAAATAATATTCATTCAATCAATTTTCCATGTCTAAAGTAGGGCTGGGCGATAAAACGATAACGATAATTATCGCAATATAATTTTTCTCGATAAAACGATATCAAGAGGTCGATAAATGTTCGATAATGTTTATGCAACTCATTTGAACCGCGCACGCTAAACGGAGCATTTATCCGCTCGGCTCAAAGTCCAAACGGCAGCGCACTGAGCGACTCTCTGATGACTCTGATCGTCTCGCTCACGAGATCCAGTGAGATGCGCTTGAGTTCAGCGAAGAACACAAATGTCAAGGTTAACCTTTTATAAGGCCTGCAAATTCTGCCTAAAATGCCTAAAAAAGACCTATCCAAATTAAATTGCATGCTGTTCTTGAACCCTTGGGAGTATTTGTATACTTTTGGTCTCTTTTGAAAGGAGACACTTTGAGGTTTGTTCCTAAACAGTTAAAATCACTGTAAGTCTTACTGGTTTTGAGTAATAGAACTTTGAAAACACTAAAAAAGGGTGAAAATTTCCTCCTTATTTTTTTTATTTTATTTTTTGTAAACAGATGCCTGCAGATAATTATAGCTGTGAGGTATTACCTGGAAAACACAGTGTGATCACAGCATGAAGCCTTACCAAGCCCAATTTAAAATTGTATAACAATAGATTAGAAAATGAGTGTTTTACACACGTTTATCTAAGTGTATGTCTAGGCGTTTCCCAAAAAAGGCCACTTGGAGACTCCGAATGACCCTTTGTTACCACAGACACGTAACATGCTGCTATTCATGAATGCTTAACTCTACAGACATAATTTTGGGCTCAAATGAAAGTTACACTTAGAGATATTATAATCCTGATTCACTGTCAATAATTGCTAACACATAGTAAGTGAAGCATAAAAACATTATAGTGGTTTTTTTTTTCAATTCTTGAAACCAAACTTTCAACAAATAAAGAGACAAAACAAGTTCTATTGAATTAAAACACTTTAATATTAGAACTCACTATAATAATAATAATAAATATATATATATATATATATATACACACACACACACACAGCTATTTACAAATTATATTTATCAGAATAAAGAAAATATTTCTTCCAGAGCACATCCGGGTGCTCTAATATGGATTCCACCGAACATTTGTAAAAAAGAAATTACAGGTTATTGGCATCATGCCAATCATTGTAGCAATCCCGATTTGGAACGAAGCACAAAGGGGTATCACAGGAGGAGCACTTGACTGGTGTCTTTGCCTGGCACTATCTGCACCTCAGACGACCTGCAGTGCTGTGTCCACTGATGTGCACAGGCTTGTGATGTGCTGTGCATGGAGTAGGTGGTGGAGCAGGTCTGCCAGCTGCTGCTGCCAGCTCATCAACGAGTGTCTCCCTAAAGGCCTTCCGGTGCATGGGTAGGGCCTACCTGTCCTTTGCCTTTTGTGATGTCCTTTTAAATGAGGAACGCATTCACCACAGCTATGTCCATAAAGTGATAAAAAAAAGTGGTCTTGTGGATCACTTTGTAGAAGCTGATTAGAGCATCAGATAGGTCCACTCCACCCATGCACCTGTTTGGACATAAAAAAAACAACAACATTGAGATATTTTATTTTATTTCAAATAACATTGATGATTTTATAATACATACTGGTTGTACTCTGTCACTGCTGGTGGAATAGAGATGTCTTTCAACACCCAGTGCCCATCTGCATCTCTGACTCTCCTCTGAACTGTGTTCCCCGCATGGGCTGTGTGAAGTGTGGAACACATGAACACGTCCCTTGTGTCCCGCCACTGAACAAAGAGAAGGTGGCGGGACACAAGGGACGTGTTCATGTGATGATTTACTACTAATCAAGGAACCGGCTTTACTGATTAGATGCGCATAACAATACCGTGCGATATATCGCCCAGTCCTACCCTGAAGACCTTAATTGGTTGCTTCAGGTGTGTTTGATTAGGGTTGGAGATAAACTGTGCAGGACAGTCAATCGGCAGGAGCAGGGTTGGGCACACCTGCTTTACGTCATGTCTCTCAGGTGTTGTTAAGCATTTGAATGACAGTTTAGGACTTGGATCGTATCAGATCGGATGATATCCCGCGATTCATAAAATTTCCGATCCAGTGATTTTGGCCAGTATCGGACTAATACCGATACTGAAAATCGGATCAGCGCACCCCTAGTACAAACACAATATCGCACTCCTACTTGTGTTATATAATTTTATTTAATCTTGGAGTTTTAGGAATTATTGTATTAAGATTATTATTAAAAGGAAATTGTAATTAATTAGAAGATTATTATTATTAACTTGCCTATGATTCAGAAATTCTGGAAGAAGCAGCTAATTTATTTATATAATTGTTTTATTTACTTCTTTTTCAGTATTGATGCTTCAATGGATGAATCCTAGGAAGACGTATCAATGATGAAAACCAACGCAAAAATGAAAAAAAAAAACAAGTTGATGGCCTCCCTCATTTATGTTTATTTGCAATAATGGACATAAAAGAATGTGAAGAAGTCACATATGATTATGTAAGAACTGGATTGCCGTGGCGTGTTAATGCAAAGTCAAAAAGCAAGGTATGTTTACAAAGGTTTGACGACTGATAGCGACCTTTACAACTAAAAATCATGGTTGAATTAACGTCTGTCTGCTATCTGGGTATTATATATCAAGAACTTTTATATATATTTTGAAAACAGTCCTCTCCAGAGCCCACTCCTGCCCATGTATCAGCTCCAGAGCCCATTTCTGCCAAAAAACATTCAAGTGAAACGTAGTTTAATTAATCACAATACTAAAATTAAATTGAAAAAATAATGAAAACATTGCAGTAGAAACATATTTTGGCTTTATAAGCATATAAGACGATACTGCATCAGCATTCTAACGGTAAATCTGTGGTTAACGCATTAACCGCAACCTCATGGAGCTTCAAAAGATCCGAGATCGACTCTCATTACATGCTGTTGGCCGACAGCTTTTATGTTTTACCATTCTTGAGGCTTAAATAGGTAGCTGTTTATTAGCGAGTTTATTAAACTGTTGAATGTTATTGTCTCGATTTGCTGTAGCTACATTTAGATAATGATCTGTGAATCAATAATGGTCAAATCTTTTTATTAATATAATTGTTTATAATTTATATTCAAATGACAGAACAATAGCAGAACTGAAGTGATACTTATTTGCCTTAAGCCAATTTGTTTAATTAATCAAATATGCCTCGACAATTACTATATAGCCTACATTATGTGCATGTGAGTTATGCACATTAGTAGGCAAATTGAAAATAGTCTACCAGATGTCAAAGAGCAGTACTGAGTCATGTCAACATTCTTTTTTCTTAAAAATCACCTATGCGTTGTTGAGCATGCACCATTAGTGCGAACACAAAAATTGGCCTACACATGGATGTCTGTTGAACTTCAGGTAACAAAATGCAGAATGTGGACGACACAAGTTTACGTTGGGCTTAAGACAACAAGTTTTCAAGTTCTTGTACTGTATGTTTACTCAAATCACCTCTTCCCTTTCTCTTTCTTTCAGTGTTTCACAGATATAAATTGCAGACAGTATTGTTGATGTAACAGGGTTAAAAAGAACCTTTGATTTAAAATTTTGTGTGAATTTCATAAAATAAGGCATTTGGGTGTATTCATTGGTGTTAGAAGGCTCCCCTCCTGTGGCTATTAATGGTACTGCAGATATTTGATTTTGTCGCTCTTCTCTTGCCGTACCACAGCAGATTCAAGTGTCGACGCTGTGGGTATGTATGGTTTTTCATGCTCTGACGCATTAACAAATTAATTGTGAAAATGATGCGTTTCAAGTGAATCTTTTTGACTTAATACATTGCATACATATATGTGAACATATGGATAATGCATTTTGCACTTTAACACGATTGTTGAGAGTTTTATAAGATGTATTGAATTTACATGTGCGTCACATGTGCGAGCACGGATTCATTTCTCGTGATTATTGCGTCTGTCTTAACTATCTGACGATTTTTTGTATTATGAGTTAATTGAATGTGTAATCTTTATCTTTCTAGTCCATATGAATGTCTGCAGTCTGTCATCAGCCACAATGTAACTTTTCTTTCTTGTTGTTTCCAAAAAAAAGGTATGTTGCTTTCGTGTTTATTCTATTAACAAATGTTATTTGACAATTAATGAAGATTTACGGATGTTGTCTGCAATTAACTATTCTGTACATTTACATTGGTGTGCTTATTATGAGTATTATGTTAAGTTTTTCATATTTTATATCAATACTATGTGTTGAATGTGAATAATACTATTGACAGCAGATTCAAGTGTCGACGCTGTGGTCCATATGAATGTCTGCAGTCTGTCATCAGCCACAATGTAACTTTTCTTTCTTGTTGTTTCCAAAAAAAAGATAAACTGAAGCTGAATCCCATTTGTGAGTGTCCTTTCACATCCGTTACATTCAGTTCTAGTTCATTTCATCATATCCAACATCAGAATGAGTTTGTCAACCATGCCCACCATTTATGAGAGTGCAGAGCAGTCCTCATCCACTGAATACTCAGATGAGCTCACTGCGGCCCTTGCTGCGGGACGGCGGTGGGCGATAATGGAAGTTTCTGACCCCATACCTGAGGATTACGAGCACGATTACTCCATCTCAGACCAGTGGGTAGAAACAGTGGAGGCAGGAGAAACATCATGTACCTCATCCCTGGTCTTCAGTCATGCTTCTGAAAAGGCTCATTTCCAGCACTCGAGTTTCTCAGATGCAATACCACACCGCAGTGGAGGCAGAAGACGATGCAGGGAGCACCCTTCATTTCCAGATCCACACAGGAAGAACATGTGTCCACCAGTTTTGAGAAGGAGGACCTCACCTCATCCCTGGTCTTCAGCAATGCAGAGGAACATGGTACATCAATGGAAAAGGAACAGTGGAGATTGCGGAGGCACAAAAAGCTACAGATGGCATCACCCTTACGGTCCCAAAGAGGAAAACACATATCCACACAGGAAGCACCTGTGCTCGCAAGATCCACACAGAAAGAACATGTGCCTGCCAGTTTTGAAAAGGGAGACCTCACCTCATCCTTTCTTGTCTTCAGCGATTCACCGGAAGATGGTACACCAATGGGCAATGTCCAGTGGACATTGTGGAGGCAGAAAAAGCTACAGACATCATTCAGAATCCCTAAACATTTAAATAATTGTACATGTCTTACATGCATTTATATAAGACATACTCATATGATAAAATATATATATATATATATATATATACATAGAGGGTATTTATTTGTCAACGACAACACATTAATTAGTTTTATTTAAACAGATCATTTTCATCTGCTGTCACTGGGCTGATTAAATTCACACACTAAGCGAAAGAATAACATTGTAACAACATACAGTATATAAATCATATTTACCATGGCTATGTAATACAACTGATTCACTATTTCAGTATACATTTGCTTGTAACCATAGCCTGACATCATCAGATAAAGGTTTGTTTTATTTTTATGACAGATTTAAGTCCAAAGACATGTACTATACTTTACTTTTATCAGTGGAACTTTTGTATACAAAAAAAAAAAATTACATATATTTTAGGAAGCTTCAGGTGCATTTATTTGATGCATGTTTCACTAGATTTGCTTTTGCCACTTAAAGATTCAGTTTTCTGGAAATTGTACTTCATTCATAAATATTATTTCAATACATTTTTCAATTTCAGTGTTTGCTTTAGTTGGGCTCTTGACACTTTTACTTTCACTTTAAATTTTGTTTGTTTGCTGCTATTGATTTATAGCAGTCAATTAAGACATCTGTGATCTGATAGTGTTGATTATGTTTTGATATAATCATGATTGATCTAAAAAATAAATTCTGTTCAGGTGATTTGTTTCAGTTTGTTAGCAACAGTTTTGTGGTTGTATTGCATATCTGTATATTTCTTATAACTTAAAATTTTTAATATCTATTCTGATCAAATCACTGTCATCTTTATTTAGAAACACAGATATCAATAATCAGCCTGTGTATCTCAATTGTGGTGACATTAATAATCCTTGTTGCCACCAATCACAACTCATTAATGGCTCCCATCATGCATTGCGGTTTGAATAAATTACGACCTGAATTGTCTATGTAATTTACTTTTCCTCCTTGAATATTCTACTCGTCACCGTTGTTGAGAAGCATTGACTGAATCTTGAGGTCTGTGTGTGCCTAAAGGAAAGGTTCTTTTTTTTTTTTTTAAACAACTTTTGAGAAATCCATCAATTATATTTATCATTCTGGATATTTATGCAGAATCTCAGTTATACATTAACCAACAACAGATTAATTATAGACATAAATATCAAATGATGAATATCATTATGTAACCAACATTTTGTAATTGTTTATATTTGTTCATCTGACAGGTAAACTCAGATGCAACAGCAAATTCAATATGAAGTTTTTAATAAAAGGGTGAAGAGCCCAACTAAAGCAAACACTCATCTCCATAACAGTGGCTTAAAATTTTAGATTTTTTCCTTGTGATTCTGCTTTAGGTGTCTTCAATAATGCTCAATCATCACTCATTCAATCACTTAATTATCTCATTAACTTTAACACTCTTGAGTGTGGACTCATATACACTCCAGGTGTGTTAATTTAACACGAGAGATTTTGTCGTGGCGAAGAGCCGTAGTTACCTGACCAGCTGAGCCATATCGCATTAAATATCGCTATCGATACGTCCTCGATATTAACGCGATATGGCTCAGCTTGTCAGTGAACTACGGCTCTTTGTAGTAAATGCCGCTCCATCTGAAAGCAGGTGAAGGTGATTTACTGCTAATCAAGGAACCGGCTTTACTGATTAGATGCGCATAATAATATCGTGCGATATACCCAGATAGCAAACTGACATTGAATCAACGTGGAAACGACGTCTCTCATGACATTGAAACAACGTCGATTTTGCTCATCGAATTAACGTTGAACCAACGTCAGACGCGGCATTCTTCAAAGCTAAATGAAAATCGAAAATTGGTTTGCTTTCATAACGTTGAAACAACGCCGTTGATTTCAAGTTGATTTTCCGTTAGTTTTGAAAGAATGACGCGTCTGACGTTGGTTCAACGTTAATTCGATGAGCAAAACAATGTCAGATCAACGTTGTTTCGATGTCATATTTCCACGTTGATTCAATGTCAGTTTGCTATCTGGGTATCGCCCAGCCCTATTTATAAGTACAGATGTGATGTGTCTGATGAGCTGCTGCTGTGCCTCTCTCACCACAAACGCCTTCTTTCATCAGTTTTTGCACTCTTCTCTTTAACTTTTGGCAGTCTGTTGAACTCAAAGGTATTTTACCGATGCAACCAATAAGCACAGACCAAAAATCGACCATTTTTCAGCAGAAATAATCAGCCAAATGAGCCCGTTCAGTTCAAAGGCATTGTTTATGTTCTGTCCCTCCAAAATGGCTGACTTCCGGATTGATGATGGCGGACGTCCTCAATCCATTTTCATATTAAGAGCCATCTTACTCAGTAACAGACAACAGGGCTCCAGACTGCATTTTGCGACCAAAAATTGAGAGTGTGCGACTGAATTTTACATCCAGTCGCACATGTGCGACCAGTAAATTTGCCACACGTTAAACGCATGGTAAAGCGTGAAAGAGGCGCGTCAATGAATCCGTGACAAGAATAGCGCGAGTAAACGTTTGTGGGAAGGAGACGGAAACAAATCACAAACTGATGTGCGTCTGAGCAATCAGCGATCTATCGACTCTTTAGTCGTAGACCTAGCAACGAATGCAAACAAAATGAAAGTGGAACGAAAATACGCCACTCATGTATGATTAGGACCGTGGAGCTGCAGCAGCGAACTTGCCAGTCGCGGGACGATCTCGCTCACGCAACACTGTTAATAGGAGAGCCAGTGAAGAAATCCATTGAATTCGCCTCAGAATTAATAACATCAACACCACGAGATCCAGTGAGAAACACTCCGATTCGGCGCAGAGTTCTGTTATAAACCATATCAAATCAAACAGCGCTGACGTGGAAACCAGAAAAAACACTTATAGAAGGCTTTCAGTCCACAAATCAGCCTAACAGAACCATGAATTTAGGCAAGTTAACTCTTACCATAAATATGATGATAATGTGTAAGTAGCCTACTACACATCCTTTCCCAGCACTTCAATAATATCATATATGTTTTATTTTTTTGTATTTTTTATGTGATTACCATACCAACACATTTTTGTTCATCCTTTAAAGATTGTCCTTAAACGAAAAATTTGAAGATGTTGGAAAACTCTTATTTAAACACTTAAAATAATAATAATAATACCATTGTAAACAGTAGGATGTTTATTGGCTATTTTCACTCCATATACATATTTTCACTACTTTTATTAATTATTATTAAGACATTATAAATGATAAAAACTAAAGTTAATTTCATCTACACCCTAAATTAAGCTTAGTGATTTATTGTTAGCCCCAGTGCTACCAGATTTTTTTTTTTTTATAGAACTGATTCTAACTTTTTTTATAGTACTGAGTTTATAGAACTCATTTGAGGTGATGCTGCCCTCAACTTTGGGTCTGGAGCCCTGTGAAGTTAAAATAAAACAGCATATCATAATGTTAAGTCTATTTATTATTAAAGAATTTGTCAGTATTACAGTTATTTTGTGGGAAATTTGAATAATTGCATTGCAAGCTTATTTAAGGTGTGCCCCTAAATTTTTTGCTTGCGCTCCTAAAATTTTCAGTCAGGGGCAACAGCGCTCCTAGTAAAAAAAGTTAGTCTGGAGCCCTGGACAATGAACTCGATTGAAACTACGCTTGGCGTGAAATGTTGATGCTTGAAATTGAAACTTACCTCAAGGTCATCGTAATGGCGCAGGATCGAAAAGGGATTTATTTATTTTAATTTATTTTTTTATTAATGCCAAGGTATCAAAAATACAAGGAACCAGGAACATTGCAATAGCCTCCTCCATGCTGGTTTGTTGTAAGACCGTCGCCATGCTTGCGTTACCCCTCCTACCAGTTTCTATGGCCAGTGCGAACGCAAGCAGCAAAACCGAGTTTGGGGTAGAGTAGTTCAGAAGTGGACGGTTTAGAAGTGGACAGTTCCTATAACTAAGTTCTTGTAACTACTTGGTCGGAAAGCGGCTATAGTGGCCATGTGCTTTCTCAGTCTAGTGGAGGATAGTGTCTCTAGGTGTTTTGCTCCACAGCTTTGAGCAATCTTACGGATAACATCTGATCCTCTGAAATGCTTGTGGTCTTCCAAACATGAACACATTCTCATCAGGCACTTCACAGTTACGGCGAGTCTTGACAAGTAACTCCATCGATGTCAGCATACCGGGTGTGAGCAGAATGGGGACGTTTTGTCCTCGTTTGCCTCTTATCTCAGTTCTTTGAAAGTGCTTACAAAGTTTCTTCTCAAGGTTTGACAAAGCAAACTCTACATCTGGATGAGTCAACGAGGTATACCTCAATGTAAAAGCATTCAGGGACATCTTGGATACTTCTCTTCCACGATTGAAAAATCGATTGACCTGACAAAGTGTAATTTTTGCAAGTTCTGCCCAGTTCTTGTTACTCGGTAATTCTTCAACTTTTGTTTGGTACTCCTTACTCTCTCTGTCAAGATACTGGTGAATTTTTTTCACATCTTTAGCAAAGGGAAGAAGTTGCATATTTTGGGGCCTGGGATGACACACACTCACTCCATTTAGTGTCACAGAATTGTTTGAAGGCCTGCACATTGTTAAGAGCGTTCTTATCATTGGACATCATTGCCTTACATTTAATTAGGGCTGGGCAAAAAAAATAGATTTTTCGATTAAACTTTTTTTAAAATGTGGTCGATTCAAAATCGATTCTCAAAGGCCACAAATAGATTTTTTCCAAATTCAGGGCTCGCGGTGCTGCATCTTCTCTCTCTGCACAAGGCAAGCGTCAAGTGAATAATACTCATTCCGCTTCAGCTCTCTGTGTTCAAGTACACAGGCTCTATCTCACTACTCAAAATACTAGACTAAAATACTATCCTGCGTTAGTTTACATTGGATTACTTTATTCCATTTCTGTAGTATTTCTGACATACCCAAAAATCTTTCCGAATATTTTTTTTCTTTTAGTCTCTTTATTTGTGTCTTTATTCTTTTTTCAATTTAATTCAAAGATTGAAATCAAGCTTCCATGTGTTGCAAAAACTCTTAACAAAAAAATGACCCCATTCTAAAAACAAACATTTAAGTAAGATCAATGTAATAAAAAAGTGTCTATATATTTATTTATCTATAGCTATCTCAAACATAAAATAACCTGATTCTGTTTGATCAAGGTGTGTGACCGTTCTGAATTTTCAGCATCAATTTTGCATCTTGTTTCAAAATCCTGTCTATTCATTGTATGCATTTAGCGTATAATGTACCTAAAATAAAAAAAAAGTTTTATATACAGGTTTGTGGCTCATAATTTCTTTTATTAACCACTATTAATTATTAACTATTAATTAACCACTTGTAAACTTATTTCACTGTTCTTTTTTATAAATATAGGATTTGTAATACATCTATATTCATTATAGTCAAATCGAGAATCGAAGCAGGAATCAAGAATCGAAAATCGAATCGAATTTGAACATCTGAATCGATACCCACCCCTAGTCTCTTGTCCTATTGAGGGAAAAATCTGTATAATCTGAAAGAATTCCCAGGTGGGGTAGTCATTACACTAGATCTTTAGTAATTCAGCTTCTTGCCACATAAACAACATTGCGCATGCAACTGTGCAATTCATTCATTCATTCACACACAGACATTAAGACTGTTTCTATGCCATTCATTCATTCACACACAGACATTAAGAATGTTTAAATTCATATTTAAACAGACTTTGTGCAGTTTACAGACACTATTCAATAACGTGATCAGAACAAAGGGCTTAAGAATAAATAACTTACTACATAAGCTGAATCCGTGCTCCTAGAAATGAAACTACCAGAACTTCCGAGGTAACTTTTCCAGGATTATTACGATAATATTATTCCTCTCAGCACAGCAAGACGAGGGAAAGTACAAGGCTTGTATTAAAGTGGATGTTTTATCCAGCTGATGTGGGCGTTTTCATGGCTTGCCTCATTATTTGCGTTTGAATAGCGTGCACTCTCAGTGGGTGGGGTCACATTAACACATAATAAACTATAATTTTGTTACAATAGGTTGAATGACACGTCTGCCGTATCCTGAAGGTGTCTTTATCGCTTTTACTAGCACTTTGTAACTTCGGGTTTCGGGTAGGAACCCGAACACAAAAAGAACTACAAAATTCGACCTCTTTGCGGCATACGTCACTTCCCCGACCACCCCAAACTTCCTCAGATTCTGATGTGAGTGCGTCAAACTCGCGTTTGATTGCCTTTACATTACATTTTCAGTTAGTCTAAAAGTAGATTGAATGTCAGTTTATTGTCAAATTTGGCTTTCAATAAATTATTATTCTATAACATCTTGTTTATCATCTCTGAATATATCTTGGGGAAAATTCACTAGATTAGTGCAGAAAAATTTCGATTTATAGTGGAAAGCTGAAAAGACGCATCTTTCTCTTTAAGAACACGTGCGGAGCGGAGGTCCAAAAAAAAACAACAACGGCCATTTAGTTCTCCTTCTCTTAACACTACAAAGACAGTTCACCTATCAAAATAAACCACATAACAGAATAAAGTCCAGTCCTGGGTGAACTACAACGACACAAGTTTTTATTTATTTGTTTTTATCCAGCGTTATTGTGTGGTGTGATGCGGAGCACAAGAGAACAACAAAGTTTGAAGCTGCTCGTTTAAAAGATCTTGCTTGTCTCTCAATCGTCAAACTATAAAAGAATAAAAAAAGAGATTTGGAAAGGGCTTGAACCCAGCTTTAATATGATCGCAAAACCTGTAATATATCAAATTTCACCATGTGGTGGGTTCTCCTAGATCGCATCACATTTATTCCTTCTCCTATGCCACTGAAACATAGAACTCTTTCGGCTATTGATCAGCATCCTAGAATGAGAACAAATTCAATCAGACCAATTTATGAAACAAAAACAACCTTTAATGTCACTTTCTGGTTGACATAATCCTTATTTATGACAAGTTATTTTCTGAAAAATAACATTCAAAAACAGGTCCCTCTTCCATCTCGGTATCTCCCCCCGCCCAAATAAAAAGAAAGGAAAAAAGTTTCTCCTGAGCACAGCGTTCATGACAAATATAAACATCGGCGAATGTCATTTTTATTTTCCATTGGCTGATGGCATATAACGAGGCAAATATTGTCTGTTACCAATGTTCAGCCAATGCATTGGTGCATCCCTAACCAAAACAAATGTCTTTCTAACAACATGACATCATGACTTTTGTGTAAACATACACGGCACTTTCAAGTCAAGTGGCGTGTTATCTATACGCATTTTGAGCTATCCGTGTGTATCCGTGGATGTCTAAGTGCCGTTAAATGTCCGAGTGATTTCGTGTGTATGTACATGCCGTTAAATGTCCGAGCCAAACGAAGCAAAATGTAGATCTACATCTGGGAAGTGATATTTTTTTCCTAGGATGGTATGGGAAGACTCATAAATGCTATTAACCCCAGTGACGGGTAAGTTTAGGGATGGGGTTGGAGTAGGTCATATATTTATCAACGGCTGTCATAAACACGCTGAAAAGCGATTATGCGTGTTGATAGCACGCCAAAATTGGAAATAAGAAATGGCGTGTCATACATATACCATGTCATGAGATCAGGCTGTTTCTAAAAGTATGGGTTGCCTGCTTTCACTTCCCCAAAAGGCCTGTAGCCATGATAACCATTGCTTGTTTGGCAGCTGTTCCTTATACGCCATAAATGGCGTCATTTCTCCGGTCATGATAAAATAGTTTTTTGATTGCCATCTCGTCCAGGATTACTGTGCACATTCTTTCCACAGGGGTTATAGTGGTGGTGATGACCCCTATTTGGGAGATGATTCCCTGCAGGAAGCCAGGCTGTTATATCTTCAAATTATGAAACTGGTCAAAGTTGAATAGTCTACTTTCATAAATTGGTATTTACACAGAAATATCCTACACGTCCAGCGACATAACGCATAAGCATTCTTGTAGAGGGAAGAGCAAATATCATCCTCAGTTGACGATACGCCTTTGGACTGCTGTGTAAAAGCTGCAGCCCCAGATCCTTCATTTTCCGGTCAAACCTTCTTCCTCTATCTTTTTTCCCTGCTTCTGACAGCTGTGCCTTAATGAAGTTCCGGCAGCCCTCAGGACACCTCTGGAGCATCTCAGCCATACTTTTATGGGCACTAGATTCAAGATGCATTCCGATTTGTTAAATCAAGGGTTTATAATTCTAAAAGCAGCTTTTTTTTTTCCTTTCTTTTTTTTTTTTTTTTTTGCATTTTATTGACATTACTTGGTATTTTTAGGCTTATCAGCTGGCTTCCTTTTCTTCCATTTTAGCTTTTGGTCACCTGAGCCTGTTATAGTAATAGTAATTTTGTGTTGCACTACCTCAGTGCAGTCCTGATTCAATTTTGAGGTGCACTTATACTTAATTCCAGCAGCCTGCCACCCAACTGATGCATTCTCTCAGGAAGTTCTCCTTCTCCTGGTTTCCTGCACCGAGTCGTCGTCACCAGGGGTTTGGATGTTCAATATGTTCAGTATTGTTGTAGTATAGTATTACCCTCCTCATTCCCAGGTCCTCCTCCTGTCAGTCAGGATTTGGCATTCTGATTCCCTTTGAATCAGAATAAATTGTCGAATTATGTTTTACTTTAAAGTCTTGAATTAATGATATTTACATGCATTGATGTTGGCTCTGTTCGGTTTACCTTAAGGTGGGCCATTGCTGCTTTTATCCATGCTAGGCTGCATGGATGCGCAGGGAGTTCTTAGCCAGAAAGAACCTCACTTTATTTGTATTGTTATACAATATGTATTTGTTATTTTGCTGAAGGGCAATTAATTTTACAGCAAGACAGCAGACAAAAGTACAATTTACAATACGTTGATCATTTCAGTAAAAGTTAAAAGGTACCTTAACAGATTAACATTAAAATAAGCACTCACACACAGTACACAGAAACAAATACCACCAATCCAAACTGTATATTTGACAATAGTGGTAATTAATACAGGTTCATATGTTAATGATTCTTCATGATTTTCATCTTAAATCATATGCTGAAGGTTCAGAATTATTGGAATCACATTCTGCAAAGCTCCTGTTCTCTTAAGGGAAACAGTAGGAAACCACTGAAAGTGTTGTGGTTACTGTGGTCATCATATATCCTCCTGTTAGGCCAAAGTCTCACATAGACAACATCTCCAACCTCCAGGATCAACACAACTCCATTAGAGGAGTTTAACCGATCGTTTGCCTGAAGAGCATTGGCTACAACCACATGCTCTCCATTCTTAAAAATGGCTGCAGATGCTGAAGTTGGGCCATGACCAAATACTGAGAATCTGAACATGTATGCTCCTTTCAGCGGGGCTGTGAAAATACCTAAATCAAATAACATGAGATACAGAATCAGATGTTTCCTGTATGATCACTTAAAGAACATTTAAAGGAGAACTCTGGCGCAAAATTAACCTTTGGTTAAAGGGGTCATGACATGGTTATTTGTTTTGTTTTATTATGTTCCCTTAGGTGCAATTATAGTATTACTATAGTTTTTTGTAAATTTTTTTTAAATGTAGTGATTTTTGACATTTTCCCACCCTGTTTCTCACCCTCTGATTCAAACAGTCTGTTTTGGGGTGTTTCCCCTTTAAGACTTCAGTCTTAACGCCTGTACTGTTATGATTGGCCAACGTCAGTGCAGCTTATGCATAAATTATTAGGTTAATCATTTTGTATCACATGTAGACTAAACCAGGGGTTCCCAACCTTTTTTGTGCCAGGGACCGGCATATTCATAAAAAAATTCCAGGGACCAGCTGTCAATTTGAATACTTCAATTTTAAGATGCATCGCTTGGATTCGGAAAATATCACTGTGCAAAACAGTAACAGGATATAATTTACTTGCATATAATGAACTAGGTGGCAACAAAGGCTCCTTGCATACCAATCTTTTTAAACTTTCAGAACGGTTCACAAAAAGTTTCTCTTTTCTCCCATTCAATTAGGTCTACTTCAAAAGCAACTCACATAGCACTCACTCACTAGCAGGTGCATAGACGTTGGAACCCCCACCCCCGGCCGCCCCCTAAATTCACATAAGGATTCAATAAGGATTATGCATTAGCATGCATTGTGCATCATCATGCAATTTATACGCAAAAATTAGTTTTTACGTGCATTTGATACGCAGAAAAATTAATAATTGGTCAGAATTATGTCTGACCCATTCCAAATGTTTTCCGACATATGGTGACCCAAGCACTGATGGACCAAAGAGCGCACATTTCGACATGTGCAGTAAAAACTTGTTTTCAGAAAGAAAGAAAAAAATTCTCAGAAAATGCATTTTAATACTAATATATTGAAAAGGCTGTTTATATACTCAATTAATAAAGGAGTTCAGACAAAGGAAACTTATCAGTCGACATGCGTTTTTATATTTAATATGAGGGAAATAGACATGCATGCGTGACAAAAAATCTTTAACTTTTAGGTAGCAAAATTTCCATACCTAATCTACTTTTTCTTTTTCTTTCTCTATATTTCAAGTTGGTCATCGCCTTTCCTTTTACCGGAACTGTCCGCAATGAAATTAGCCATTAAAGTCTGCTGAGCCCGCTCATCTCTCTGCATACTTCTGTCACTTTAGCTGCACGCATGCCATGCACGCACCGCGCTCAGTCTGTTTAGATATGACGCGTTGCTAAGCAATCGGAAGGCGCTCAAAGAAACACGTTTTTATATTTTTACTTATTTGTATTTAATTATTGTTTGTGTTTTGGATTAAATAACATGACATGTTAAAAAGCATCTTAAAAAGACAAATATTATTATGGAGAAAAAAAAATCTGGGAATATTTCAAGGCCCGGTACTAACGTGTTCACGGACCGGGGGTTGGGAATCACTGTTCTAAAACAGAAAAATGTTCTTAAATAGGTCATTCATTGAAGGTGCGGTACGGTAAAATACGGTATACATGCGTTTTATATTTAGCCTGAAATAGACAGGCATTCATGAGTGACAAAAAATCTTTAAGTTTTAGGAGGCAAAATATATTTTTTGTAATTCTGTGAATTACACTGCTCAAATCAGATGAGGAAGGGTTGGCTCTTTTCACAAAACATAAAATATTATTTTTCATGTTCACAGAAGAAAAAAAAAAAAATACAGACGTGACAGTTCTTCGACGGACACGAGCACTCTGAAGCAGCACTTAAAGACTGCTTTAAAACTTTCACAGATCTCAAAAAAAGCACAAAGCCTTTCTGTAAAGTGAATTTATTTTTTTATATATTTTTTCTTGATTTTAATTAATGATTCATCAACCAATTGTCTGGATTTATTAAATAAGTAGGAAAAGCAGACAATTACTGATAATCAAGGCACAGAGGCACCGATGTGCGAAACATATATCTTAGGACTTAGGACTTAGACCTATATCTACATTGAAATGTCTACTTGTAAGTAGAACGATTCAAAACGAAAGAAAACGTAATGCTCTCTGCTTATGAAATGAACTGTGCATTTCTCTCTGGCACATGCACTATGCAAAGATTGCACAGCATCGTCAACTTTATCTTAACAATTAAAATGTCTCCTTGCTATATTTGTTCTTTGTGACAGCTTTTTATTTTCGGCAGTGCCGCTGCTACCCTTAGGCTAAAGCGTTAAGTTACAAGTTACAAGCTCACCGCCGCATCAAAAACATGATTGCGTGATAAAAACATGAAAAATACTACCTAAACATAACCTAACTGTTTAGAAAAAAAACCCATAATGAATAGCCTAATGCGCATACATACAACTCTTTTGTTTGAAATGGAAAAAATATAGCTGCTAGACCTATCTAAAAAAAAAAAAAGGTTCGACTATCAGTCGACTACGGCAAAATCTAACGAAGAACAACCTTGGTTGCCCCACAGCGGAGCCCCCTTGGAAAGGATGCATACTGCCCACCGTTAGTAACGCTTCAGGCCGCATCCATTTCCAGCGAAGATGTTATAACAAAGCATCGATTATGGTCACAAAGACCGTATCGACCACAACCTGCCGGTATTCCGTTTCAGGGAATCAAGAAAGATGCTCAACAAACACCAGAGGCCAGTCTCAAGGGACTGGTACCCCTAGTAGATTTTGTAGAAGAGTGGTATCATCTCCCCAACATATCTGCATGGGTCCTGCAGATAATAAGATCTGGGTACAGACTGCAGTTCGCGCACCGCCCCCCAAGTTCTCTGGGGTGGTGCAGACTACAGTGGTCTCAGAGCAGGCTCAGGTGATGGAACAAGAAGTACAGACTCTTCTGTTGAAGGGAGCCATAGAACGAGTTCTTCCAGTAGACAGGGAGTCCGGGTTTTACAGACGGTACTTTATAGTTTCAAAGAAGGATGGGGAATTAAGGCCAATTTTAGATCTCAGGGTTTTGAACCGATCTCTGAGGAGGTTCAGGTTCAAAATGTTAACTATTCCTGCAATCTTGAGTCAAATCAGGTCCGAGGACTGGTTTGTCACGATAGATTTAAAAGACGCCTCTCTAAAAGACGATTTTCACATCTCCATCCTTCCCTGTCACAGGATGTACCTGAGGGTCGCTTTTGGGGGCGAAGCTTACCAATATCAGGTTCTTCCGGTCGGCCTAGCACTCTCTCCCCGCACATTCACCAAATGTATGGACGTAGTCCTTGCTCCACTGAGACTTCAAGGCATTCGTATACTGACTTATCTCGACGTCTGAATAATAAATATCTTATGTCTGCATATTCTCTCCCAAGGGGAATCTGTTTCGCATGATCAGAGTAACGCGCAGGTGCCTTCGTTCTCTGCAAATATGGAAGAAACCTTGGTTCCTATCCTATAAACTGCCTAGAGTTGATGGCTGTGTTCAGGGCTTTGAGGAGCTTCCTTAGTACGATCAGAATATATGTCAGGGGTAGCCTATCTGAACTGACAAGGGGGGCTCAAATCGCGCCCTCTGTGCAGACTGGTGCATCAAATTATCCTTTGGTCCCAGGGAAAAATACTGTCGATAAAGGCAGTATACATTCCGGGGGTTCAGAATCAGGGAGCAGACATCCTGTTGAGGCAGGGGCTGAGGCCCGGGGAATGGAGACTTCATCCGGAGGTGGTGAAGTCGATATTGGAGAGGTTTGGACAAATGGAAGTGGATCTGTTTACGTCTCGAGAGACGTCCCACTGTCCACTTTGGTTCTCCCTCTCACATCCAGCCTGCACTGGGGTTGGATGCCATGGTACAGGCCTGGCCAAGGCTTCGCCTGTACGCGTTTCCCCCGATCGCTCTGCTCCCGGGAGTCCTGGAGAGGGTCCGTCAGGAGGGCATCAGTCTACTTCTGGTTGCCCCAATGTGGCCGACACGAGTATGGTTTTTGGACATAATATCACTCCTAATAGCTCCGCCATGGCAGATTCCTCTGAGGAGGGATCTGTTGTCTCAGGCGGAGAGCACAATCTTCCACCCTCATCCAGAGCTGTGGAAGCTGTGGGTCTGGCCTCTGAGGGGGTTCAGTATTCAGGGGGTACCTGATTACTGGTCTATCAGCTGGAGTGGTTGAAACCATACTTAGCTCTAGGGCTCCGTCTACCAGGAGATTATATGGCCTTAAGTGAAATGTGTTCGTCACTTGGTATAGAGAACATGAGTTAGATCCAGTAAACTGCCCGGTGGCTTCAGTTCTGGATTTTCTCCAAGATAGTTTCTCTGCGGGTCTCTCCCCGTCCACTCTTAAGGTGTACGTAGCTGCCAAATTTGGCTTTCCTCGCGCCATTATATGATGGGCCTTTGGGGAGGCACCAGTTGGTCATTCGATTTCTCCGTGGTACTTGGAGGATGAGGCCGGCAACCAGGTCCAGGGTTCCTGCCTGGGACCTGGCAATAGTTCTGGAAGGGTTATCCCTGGCTCCCTTCGAACCTTTAGAGTCGGCTTAGCCCAAGGACTTAACACTGAAAATGTTTTTTCTCTTGGCAATTCTCCAAGCCCGGGCAGTAACGCCGGCTTGCTTGGAGTTTGCCCCTGGCAGAGTAAAGGCCTTTTTGCACCCGAGTCCGGGCTACGTGCCTAAAGTTCCATGAAATACGGCTCGTTCTATAGTCCTTCAGGCATTCCATCCTCCACCTCATGTGTCAGCGGAAGAAGAGAGGCTTTACTTGCTCTGCCCCGTCAGAGCTTTGAGCTTATACCTTGAGAGGTCCTCTTCTTGGAGAAGGTCGGACCAGTTGTTAGTATGTTTTGGGTCACCTAAGAGGGGGCTCCCGGCAACCAAACAAACTATAAGTAACTGGATTGTCCAGGCTATTACTGAGGCTTACAGGCTGCGCAGTGTGCCTTCACCTTTGGCCTTAAGGGCTCATTCAACTAGAGGCATGGCTTTATCTAGGGCCCTTCTTTCGGGAGTACCTCTGCAGGAGATCTGTGAGGCAGCCGGCTGGGCAACCCCACATACTTTCATCAGATTTTACAGTCTCCATCTTCCCAGTACGCCCGGTGCACACGTGCTCATTCCTTGCTGAGTGCCTATACAGTTTCACTCCAGGGCAGGCCTATTCGGTGCGTGGCCTAGTGGGCATTCGTTCCCCAAAGAGTCGATTTTATCGACGCAGTGTTGAGTTCGCTCGATAGGGAACGTCTCGGGTTATGACCATAACCCTTGTTCCCTGAGAAGGGAACGAGACACTGCGTCGTGTTGCCACGCCCCTTTAGGCCTTTGAGCGCCGTGCTTCATCGTGACGCTAGTGTGTGTTGTGACAGCGTCACTTATATACTTCCGGGTATGCCATCACATGTTACGTCACGACGCAACACCAATCGGGATTGGATTAGTTTCATTCATACTTCAGAGGCGCACGCTTAGAGAGCGTCCCCAAAGAGTCGATTTTATCGACGCAGTGTCTCGTTCCCTTTTCAGGGAACAATGGTTATAGTCATAACCCGAGACGTTTCTCATGTCATGACCCCTTTAAATAAATCATTGGTACCTAGTCGACCGTTCTCTGAGATTTGTTTTCATGATAATCGAATGTAAAGAGTTTTATCTATAAAAACCGTTTAGCGTATAATGCTAGTATATGGGGGCATTTAATAAGAAAAAATAATTTGCTAGTTAATACCACTAACAAGGCTCAAAATTGCCCCACACTAATACAGTAAGATAATGAGGGTCCATACATGCAAAACGAAGCATTGAGAACTTTGTAAGTGTACAGACCATTAATTAAGATAATTTATAAAGACAGTCCACTTTCTGTATACAGGCAGGAGCCATCTTTGGAAAACAGTCTCGACAAGTCGAATCACGAACGGCGTGCCAAGTAAGCTGAACTGTATGAAGTTCAGTAAATTTCTGAACTGTATGAACGTTGTTCATGGTTCGACTTGTCGAGACTGTTTTCCAAAGATGGCGCTGCCTGTATACACTGAGTGGACTGTCTTTATAAAGTATCTTCTTATTAAACGGTCTGTACCAGGGGCGTAGCCAGTATTGGGCCAGGGCGGCACTGGACCACCCACACTACTCACTGGCCCGCCCAGGCAAGTTTGATAAAAATACATTTTTAGTTTATTTTTATAATTCAAATGTATTTAATGGAAATATATGAAAATATACCTGATTTATTGTTGAATGATGTGTATGTTTAATTCGTTTTGCCGAATAAAAATGCAACTGTTGAAGCAAGTTGTAGAAAGCCTCCCTCCGGAAAGTCATTGGTTGCTATGGTTGCTGGGGGTTCCGATAGGAAAACTCTCGGCGGTGCCACAATAAAGGCTAAACAACTTTCTTTAATGTGCTATTTGGAAAAAGCGAGAGTTGAGGAAGAAGACACGCCACTGCCTCGAGTCCACCCAGCCAGTTCTTCAGACTTATTAACCCACAAGAACAAGACTAGTCAGGTGCTGGCGGCGGCCGCTTCTCTCTCCCTCTCTCCCGGTCTGCCTGACGTGGGTTTACCCGCTGATCTAACTGCGATATTATTATTTTAGCTTACTTTGTTTTCGGGTGAACTGTATTTGTGTCACAGTCCTTCGTCTGCACCAGTCTGTCTTCGTCATCTGCACTACACTTCCCAGGATCCTCTTGTCTCTACTCCCGAACTCACTCCCTCATCAGCCACCTGTTCCTCGTCTTGTTCATCAGTATCACCTGTCTTCACATCATTATGTTTGATTCATCTATGTATTTAGTTCCCTCTGTTCCATTCAGTCCTTGTCGGTCGTTGTCTATGTTACTTTGCGTCAGAGAGTGTTTCATCCTGTATTCCTGCCTATACCCGTACCTGTTTGCTGTTTTGAGTTTTAGTAAAGTGTTTGAATTGGAGCATTTTCCTCCTCGGTCTTCTTCTTCTACCTACGCACAATTTGCACTGGTGACTAGCCTGAATAAAATAGACACGTTGTCTACACACTGGTTTGTCCAGCCTTTATTGAGCTCTGTTGGTTGAACATGATGATTTGCCGAATATAAAGGTGTTACTGTTTTTGCACTTTGTCTATTAATTTTTCTACTCTCTAAAGTTAATTATTATTGAAGTATTTTTTTTCTATGAAAACCTATAGGCCCACTCACATTTTCACTGGCCCACCCAAAACACAATTTCTCCCTACGCCACTGGTCTGTACACTTACAAAGTTCTCAATGCTCCGTTTTGTATTTAGGGACTCTTATGTTACTGTGTTAGTATGGGGCTATTTTGAGCCTTGTTAGTGGTATTAACTAGTGATTTCTTTTTACTTTCGATACATTAGATGCCCCCATTTACTAGCGTAATACACTGCACAGTTTTTAAAAATAAAACGCTTTACATTTGATTATAATGAAAACAAATCTCAGAGAAAGGTTGAGTAGGTACCGATGTTTTATTAGACCAAAAGTTCATTTTGCGCTGGAGTTCACCTTTAATTCTCTGATACACATTACACAACTGCAGAGAGGTCTTAAAGGAGCAGAAGGGTTTTCGTTACTATAAACTGAGTTTTATGACTCATTTCATTGATCATTACCTGTGATTGGGTTGTAGGCGTTCCCTATGTTTGTGAAGACGTTCCTGTAGGTTAGTGTGATTTCATTGGTAAAAGGACCAATATCTCCACTGCCAGATTGCATTAGTGAAGCTGAAAAAGCTATTTCTCTGTCTGTTATTGAAAAACATAAACAATATTGTGATATATTACACTCTATTACACTCAGAATGTATACACTGAATTTGACATAATTCAAGCACACTCTCACCTCTATTTTCCTTTCTCAACTCCACTTGACCCAAAGTAAGATTTGAGATTTCTGTGAAGGAATAAAGAATTTGTTAAATGACATTTACACTGATTGTACTAGATACAAAATTTACACATTATACACAAACATGACAGAAGAATGTTTTGTTGAGGTACCATCATTTTTCTTGTTCATCTCTTCAAAGATAAACGTCTGTTGTTCCCTCAGTTGTGTCTCTAAAGCTCTGTTGATGGTTTTCTGCTCTGTAACTGTGGCGGTCAGTTCTCTGATGTTTGTTTTCTGCTCTGTAACTGTGGTGGTCAGTTCTCTGATGTGTGTTTTCTGCTCTGTAACTGTGGCGGTCAGTTCTCTGATGTTGGTTTTCTGCTCTGTAACTGTGGCGGTCAGTTCTCTGATGTTTGTTTTCTGCTCTGTAACTGTGGTGGTCAGTTCTCTGATGTTTGTTTTCTGCTCTGTAACTGTGGCGGTCAGTTCTCTGATGTTGGTTTTCTGGTCTGTAACTGTGGTGGTCAGTTCTCTGATGTTTGTTTTCTGCTCTATAACTGTGGTGGTCAGTTCTCTGATGTTTGTTTTCTGCTCTGTAACTGTGGTGGTCAGTTCTCTGATGATGGTTTTCTGCTCTGTAACTGTGGCGGTCAGTTCTCTCAGCGCTGCATGGATGTCAGTGAAGAACAGTTGGTAGTTTTGTCGGCTGTCAGTTGAAGCTTCATCTCTCAAAGTGTCTGTTTGAGGTGGATTCTGTCCTCCGTCCTCAGATCTGAGCTGTTGACTGATCCCATTCTCATTGAGTCCTCCATCTACCTGATGCTGTACGACACACAAAAAGGTTTCCAACAGCAGCAGTAAACAGACTAAACCCTTCATTCTTCACTGATGTTTGTTTCCAGCTCTTGCTCTTCATCCTCACAGCCTCGCATATTCCTTTTATAGAGTCCTGATTTACTGTCTTTTGTACTTGATTTATATTGCTCCAGATAAAGAAGTAGTTCAAGTTAATTGTTAATCATAATCAAAGGAATGTCAGGGTTCAGTACATGTTTATCTCTATCCATCTATCCATTGTTACACTGTGTTGATCTCAACAGAAAATAGACTCAAAGTATTACTATTAAATCTTTATGTAAATCAGTGGTCGGCATCTTTGTATCCTTGTTGTACGTGAGGGGATCAAAGAAGCTGGTCTTGAAAATGGATTGTATTATCTAGAGACTTGCGCGGGACGGGTTTTTCAAGCTCCCGCAAGATTTTGTCCCACTCCCGCCCCCTCCCGCAAAAAAAAAAAGTTTTTTTCCCGTTCCAGTCCGCAACAATCAAGTTTCGTCCCGCTCCCAACCGCAAAAGCCCTCTCCGATGGTACGTTGGAAGCTGGAATGCAAAGTACATGCCGTGTTACTTTACTTAAACTCGGAAATTCTTGACATCGTCTTTTCCACCAATGGAGGACATCATCGGGTCAGTGTGCTTGTAATCCATCCAACTTGATCTTTAAATTAGGGATGCTCATTTTGACCGTTTAACCGTTAACCGATAGTAAAAATTTTGACCGATTAATACTGTCAGTTAAACGGTTTAAAAGTGTTTTTTTTTTTTTTTGCTGCATGGTTTAAAAAACAAAACTAGGCCTATTTACGTTTTACTATATAGTTAAAACTATGTATCAACTCACAGGGCCCATCGCGCATCGACACGCGCAACTACACGCGTGCCTGCAGACATTTTTTACCGAGCAAGCAAAATGAAGCGATCGAAAAGAAGCACTATGTGGGACCATTTTAACAAAAAGGGCGACGACGAGGTTACCTGTAAAATATGCTGCGCTTTTTTAAAATACAGCAGTAGTACAAGTACGATGCAGTACCATTTAAGAAGCAAACATCCGCAAGCATCGTGTGATGAAGGGCGACAAACTCTCCCCGCCATGTTATCAGGGAGAAGATGCGATGCACGGCGATCTGAGGAGATAACGCAGAGAATCTGTTCTATGGTTGTAAAAGACACTTTGCCCATAAGTGTCGTCTGTGGTGAAGGTTTTCAAGAGCTACTGGGCTATGTTGAGCCCAATTACGAAATCCCATCAAGATCCACTGTCACCCGTAGAATTGAAGGCCGCTATGAGGAGAGAAAAAAATCGCTTAAATCGCAACTCGAAAGCACAAAGTGTGTGGCCCTTACGACTGACTGCTGGACAGCACTCACAACGGAGAGCTATATAACAATAACGTGTCACTACATCGATGAAGACTGGCAAGTTAATTCAGCTGTCCTTCTAACACAGAGTATGCCTAGCAGACACACAGCTGAGAACCTTGCAGCTAAACTAATTGATGCGGTGGAGACATGGGGACTTAATGGGGAAAGTATCTGCATGTGTTCATGATAATGCACGCAACATTGTGGCTGCAAACACTCCAGAACGGGTGAACTGGGAGTCGGTTCCCTGTTTTGCTCATACATTACAGCTAGCTATAAATGATGGATTTAATGTGTTCGTGCATCGGGTCATCGTTGCAGCTGGACGCCTGGTTAGGCATTTTAACCACAGCACCCCTGCATGCAAGGCACTGGAAGATAAACAATCACAAATGAAACTTCCGACACACAAGCTCATTCGGTCTTGTAAAACAAGATGGAACTCGGTGTGTGACATGTTCGGAAGTCTTCTCGAACAAATGTGGGCTGTTAGAGCTGTTCTGTCTGACTGAACGGTTACAAGGCTGCAAGATGCCAGAACCCTGGAGATACGAGACGAACACTGGCAAATAATGGAGGAGATTACACCCGTGTTGGAAACTTTAAAATGTACAACCACCATAATGTCATCAGAAAAGAATGTTTCAATTTCCAACATTTACCCCATCACCTTTAGCCTGCTGAACACACACCTGATGAGAGCCGAGGATGACGGCCACAGAATGACAGAGTTCAAGGCAAAAGTTTGGCAATCCTTAAGTGACCGCATGCAGGTAGTTATTATTATTAGGCTATTATTATTATTATTACTTTTAGGCTATTGTTGTTGTTTTGCATTAATTTGCGCAAAAGCATTTGCGCAAAAGCAAAACTTATTGAAATGTGTGCTGCTTTGGAAATGGCCAATGCGGAAGATGAGACAGCGGTGTCTGCTACCCAAGCTGGAGATAAAGACCGCAGCCAAAGTAACGCCATGATGATGCTCTTGGGAGATGACTACAGCACCCCTCGTCAAGCCACTGATTATTCAGAAGAGGTTGACATCTACATGAGAGACAATCCTCCATCTCTGGATATTAATCCTCTTGACTGGTGGAAAGCAAATGAGACGCGCTTCCTGAAGCTGGCCACTCGAGACGTTACCTGTGTATTCCCGGGACATCTGTCCCATCGTAGAGGGTGTTTTCTGCCGCGGGTCTAACCGTCAACAGGCTATGCTCCAGACTAACCCCAAACCCCAAAAATCACGTTGACATGTTGCTTTTTTTGAATAAAAAATAGACACGTTGTGGATTGAGGTATGCCTGCTATTTTTATTTAATGAAAAATCTTAGCCTATCTGTTTAAATGGATTTATTGTTTTCTTTTTGTCATGTTAATTTGTTAATTATTTAAGTTTAAAAATATATATTAAGTGTAGATATATTTTAAGTTTTTTGTATTTTTTTCCCTCTGTTGACACAAAATTTGATCTGAATCCAGGTTCAGTTGTTGATCTGTTCTTTATGCTGCTGATTGCACTTTACACATTAAAATAAACCCTTAGATAAATAAATAAAATTGTTTTTATTTTTAACGGGTTACAGATACGCGTCAATTTTATTTTTATTGCCAATTCAATAACCTTATCAGTTAACGGTTAATAATCGATTAACGAGCGCCGGTTGTCGGTCGGGAAAAAATAACCGAAATGAGCGTTCCTACTTTAAATATCTCACTATTTGGGAATCGAATGACACGTCGCTGTCTATGGTATCATCAGCATCTTCCCATTCCACAAAGTCTTGAAAAGTCCTTTTTGCTGGCGGTGGTTGTAGGTTTTCCTCTGTGTTATCCTCATCAAACCCCTACTCATTAACTAGCACTTTGACGGCATGGATCACAGCTTGTCTTTCATTATCATCAATCATTTTTAACTGATGCAGTTTGGGAGTGAGGAATGTAGCTATTTTGTAGAGCATATGAATTCCATTTGGTGCCAAACTTTTCTGTGACATTAGTTCGTCCATACGTTGCAGACAAGTGGATGCAATTTCACTCAGAATGCAGTCAGTCCTGGCTGCCTCGCAGTGGTTTCTTAGTTTTACAGACCATGAAAGTACTAGAGACGCACTCAGAGCTGTATTGTCTGACTCCAAGTCATTGTTTGCGTCTTTGAACGGCTTAAAAAAAGTCACCAGGGTTTTAAGAATATTCTTGTCAATGCACACTACTTTGTCATACTGTTTATTATCCAACAGGATTGTTGCAATGTCATCATACTGTTGAAACACAGAATCTAGCATTTCAAAATTAGAATTCCATCACGTTTCCACTGCCTGCTTTAGAGACTTACTCAGTTTCACTTGCAGGCCGGAATGTTTGAAGTAGGTGTCACAGGTCGGGACGGGCCAACCTGACCTGCACCCGCCCCTCAAAACCCACACCACCCTTGGGGAGCCTGACAGAGGATGGAGCAAGGAGGACAGACAAGAGGAGAACAGTTAAAACCAGGTTTTTATTAGGAATAAAAATGGTCTTTATGCAGGGTCAGGGCTGCTTTGTGTCCATCTCTCCGGTAGTCTCTCAGGGGGAACTTAAAGCACTTCTTCATTTCGGTTGCAGGCTGGAGGTTTCACTGCGAAGCAGACAGGTGAGTATACGGGCACGTATCCTCTGGCATACATACACACCATCCTTGTCTTAGCACATAATCCTCTTCTTCTTCCTAGACAGACAGAGAACTCACGGCTGGAGGTCTCCACTGTGAAGCAGTCGGGTGTGAGTATACAGGCACGTCATCCTCTTCTCTGGAGGGCCGACAGACAGAGCTTACAGCTGGGAAACTTCACTGAATAGCAGACAGGTGAATATACAGGTACGTATCCTCTGGCATACAAACACAATCCTCGTCTTAGCACATATTCCTCTTCTTCTTCTTAGACAGACAGAGAACTTATGGCTGGAGGTCTCCTCTGCATAGCAGTCAGGTGTGAGTATACAGGCACGTAGTCCTCTTCACTGCAAAGCAGTCAGTTACACATTCACTACATGTCTCTTCACAGCGGGCTATTCAGCATTCAGTGGGAAAATACACAATGCATGGCCGTTGCCCATCTTCTGATCTGGTTTTCACATCAAGGTGTCCCACAGACACAAGTCAAGTCAAGTCAAGTCACATTTATTTATATAGCGCTTTTCACAATACAGATTGTATCAAAGCAGCTTCACAGTGATAGCATGAAAGTAGCACAACACAGATCAACAACATTGCTAAACACTAAATAATCCCAACTGAGCAAGCCAAAAGCAAGGCGACAGTGGTAAGGAACCAAAACTCCATCAGATTGGATGGAGAAAAAACCTTGGGAGAACCCAGGCTCAGTCGGGGGCCAGTTCTCCTCTGGCTTACATTCATGTTGTTTATATATAAATATTAAATATAAATATTGTTTATGAATAAAACGGCGCCATAACATATCGCAGGCGTTGAGTCGTCTCTTCACAGGCGCTGGTCCTCTCACCACAGGCGTTGGGGCATCCGAAATTCCTGTGAGAGGCTGGACACAAAACTGGACCTGACGAACGCCATTTTTCTCGGGACAAGCGTTGGGAAATAATGCAGATGAGAAATAATTAGCATAGCTGATGTTCATAATGATTTCCGTTATATGGGAGTCGGTGTTAGAAAACCACTATCTCACAAACTCTCCGTAACCTGAACTCTACGCAACCCAACCATACGCGCCGACCCGTTTGACTAAGGCTGTCGAGGCCCACTGTCGCGGAAATGCGTTTCAGTGGCAAACGGTTCCGTATGGCATAACAGAGGACTAAAAGGTAAGCATTATGTGAATGCTTGACTAAAGAGATGCGTCTTTAATCTAGTTTTAAACTGTATCAGCGAGTCAGAGCCTCGGACCGTATCGGGAAGGCTATTCCAGAGTTTTGGAGCTAAATGTGAGAACGCCCTCCTTCCTTTACTGGACTTCGATATCCTAGGAATGACCAGAAGCCTTGAATTTAGTGATCTTAAGGAACGTGGTGGATTGTAGGGTGAAAGAAGGTCCGTTAAGTACATAGGAGCTAAACCATTTAGGGCTTTGTAGGTTAGTAGTAGTATTTTGTAATTGATACGGAACTTAATAGGTAACCAGTGTAGAGATGATAAAATCGGTGTTATATGATCATATTTTCTTGACCTAGTAAGAACTCTAGCAGCTGCATTTTGTACTAACTGTAGCTTGTTTATTGAGGATGCAGGACAACCGGCTAATAAAGCATTACAGTAATCTAGTCTCGAGGTCATGAATGCGTGAACTAATTTTTCAGCATCAGAAACAGATAGCATGTTACGCAGCTTAGCAATGTTTCTAAGGTGGAAAAAGGCTGTTCTTGTAACATATGAAATATGATCTTCGAAAGACAAGTTGCGGTCTAGTATAACACCCAGGTCTTTTACTGTAGTGGATAAAGTAACAGGACATCCGTCTATATTAAAGTTGTATTGTGAGAGGTTTTGTGAGTAGTTTTTTGGACCAATAAGTAATACCTCCGTTTTATCTGAATTTAATAGCAGGAAATTACACAAGAGAGGAGGATGGAAATTGATTTGGACTACTCACTTATCTCACAAACGTTCTTCAGCCCCATGTTTACCTCTTTCTCCCAACTCACAGCCCCGTGCTCGTCTGTCGGCCCCCCTTCCTCCTCACCATGGCTCACTCTTCCCACAGGAACACTGTTCCCAAAAGCAACGTTTGGTCTATATTTCCTCCTTTTATCTTCACTTGATCCTTACGTGTCCCAATCGCAAGGCTTGTTTTCCCCATCCACAGCTGTTAGCGATCTTTGGCTAATCACCCCATTGTCGGAGATGTTTGCGCTACCCCGGAACTAGCCCGGTGTCCCGTTGTTATGGGTCCGGCGGGAGGCAAAACTCAGAGAACATCAGTTCCGTCTGGAGAAAATAGGTGACAAGTTTTTTCACGTCTTTCAGCAGGTGGCCAACTTCAGGTGTTTTGTCCATCACAGTGGACGAGAATGCATGTGAAAGAATGGTGTTGAGTTTGTGAGGGCTACAGTTCAGTCTTGTGAAGCTGCGTAGAGCTGCGACCATGTTCGCTCCTCTGTCAGTGACGAAGACAAGTTTCTTTGCCTGTGAACTATCTATTCCAAATACTCTCAGATTTTGGAATAAGAAAGCTTGAATGTTGTCGCCAGTTTTTGAAGTGCCTGCATCGAATGGGGTTGCAAAGAGCACCCTTGACACCAAGTCGTAATTTGCCTCTATGTAATGTATTGTGGCTGACAGAAAGGAGGTTTTCCGATAGTTTTCGGTCCAGATGTCAGTAGTCACTGCGCAACCATATTTCACAATCGTGTCGGTCATGTCATCGACAACAGCTCTTCTTTGTGTTTGTGCCCTTTCACTCAGATTTCGCAACAATGTTGTTAGATGAGGCAACATTTCCTTCACATCAAACTTTCCAATCTTGCCTGCCGTGTCAATGAGGTGCTGCGCTAATTTAATAAAACCCTGGCCAGAGACGGTGTCATAAGGTCTTAAGACGGCACAAACAAAGTCAACACATTTTTCTGTTGTTACATCTTTTAGTGCACTTGACAATTTCAACTGACTTGAGAAGTTTGGCCTTTCAAAACGGTGCACACATGACGCTTCAGACCTGAAGTTCCTGACTTGTGCCCGCTGTATGTGAGTATTTTGCTGCATTTGTCATAGCTCGCAAAAGGAAGGTGCTTTCCATCGCTGTCGCATACTACTAAAAAACATTTTCAAATATATGATTTTCCTTTGTTTGGTTTTGTAGTTTTGCATGTTCCTTTCTTTAATAACAAACTAATATCTGTAGCACTAAACGATCCTCCTGAGTCTTGAGGTGCAGACATTTTGTGTAGTAGCCTTGGTTGTTCTGCGCGTATGAACCACACGAGATTTAGTTTCCGGCCTTGCGCCTGTAAATCGGTTTTATTTTAATTATATATTAGATATTTTATTTTGTTCTATATTTCCCGCAAATAGTTATATTTTCTCACAACCTGCACACAAAAATATCTTTCTGCCCGAACCCGCATTCACCCATCAAATGTTGTCCCGCGCCGCACTCGGTTGCGCTGGGTCCCGCGGAACTGCAGGTATCTAGTCTTATCTGTGCACCAGCACAGGTTAAAATGTCACTCTTTAATACCATTTATAGCACCTAAATTAATAAAACATGCTGTATGACTATGAGGAATAATTACCTCAAAACATCCATATGCAAGTTTGAGTGACTTTATTTAAATTAAAGACATTTGCTATTGTCACATGCCAGTTATTATCCCGACCCCTTATACACTCACCGGCCACTTTATTAGGTACCCCATGCTAGTAACGGGTTGGACCCCCTTTTGCCTTCAGAACTGCCTCAATTCTTCGTGGCATAGATTCAACAAGGTGCTGGAAGCATTCCTCAGGGAGTTTGGTCCATATTGACATGATGGCATCACACAGTTGCCGCAGATTTGTCGGCTGCACATCCATGATGCGAATCTCCCGTTCCACCACATCCCAAAGATGCTCTATTGGATTGAGATCTGGTGACTGTGGAGGCCATTTGAGTACAGCGAACTCATTGTCATGGTCAAGAAACCAGTCTGAGATGATTCCAGCTTTATGACATGGCGCATTATCCTGCTGAAAGTAGCCATCAGAAGTTGGGTACATTGTGGTCATAAAGGGATGGACATGGTCAGCAACAATACTCAGGTAGGCTTTGGCGTTGCAACGATGCTCAATTGGTACCAAGGGGCCCAAAGAGTGCCAAGAAAATATTCCCCACACCATGACACCACCACCACCAGCCTGAACCGTTGATACAAGGCAGGATGGATCCATGCTTTCATGTTGTAGACGCCAAATTCTGACCCTACCATCCGAATGTCGCAGCAGAAATCGAGACTCATCAGACCAGGCAACGTTTTTCCAATCTTCTATTGTCCAATTTCGATGAGCTTGTGCAAATTGTAGCCTCAGTTTCCTGTTCTTAGCTGAAAGGAGTGGCACCCGGTGTGGTCTTCTGCTGCTGTAGCCCATCTGCCTCAAAGTTCGACGTACTGTGCGTTCAGAGATGCTCTTCTGCCCACCTTGGTTGTAACGGGTGGTTATTTGAGTCACTGTTGCCCTTCTATCAGCTCGAACCAGTCTGGCCATTCTCCTCTGACCTCTGGCATCAACAAGGCATTTCCGCCCACAGAACTGCCGCTCACTGGATGTTTTTTCTTTTTCGGACCATTCTCTGTAAACTCTAGAGATGGTTGTGCGTGAAAATCCCAGTAGATTAGCAGTTTCTGAAATACTCAGACCAGCCCTTCTGGCACCAACAATCATGCCACGTTCAAAGTCACTTAAATCACCTTTCTTCTACTGATGCTCGGTTTGAACTGCAGGAGATTGTCTTGACCATGTCTACATGCCTAAATGCACTGAGTTGCCGCCATGTGATTGGCTGCTTAGAAATTAAGTGTTAACGAGCAGTTGGACAGGTGTACCTAATAAAGTGGCCGGTGAGTGTATAGGCGTTTCTCAATGTCAAGGAAGGATCCTCGGAAGCCGGAATTTCGAGGATGCTACGTCATCGATGTCCGTCGAAGGACTGTTCCAATGTCGAGGATCCTCCGAATTTCAACCAAGGACTGAGTCCTTCGTTCGGAAAATATCCCATACACAGGAAAGGATGCATATGTGTAGCCTTCGCGCTCTTAAATCACCCACAATCCTATGCGCAGCTTTGCTATCTTGTTCAAAAACTAAGAAATGTCGACCGTTAGCGGAGTCGGAGTGATAACGGCAATATGCTTTCAAATGTAAGCAAGTATAATTTCAGTTTAGCCATTTATTTAATGTTTGTTAAACTATTTAACATATCGGCTCAAATTTGCTGAGGGGATTTAAAGCTGTTCTCTTTTACTGGTGATTAACTTTTTAATTTTTACTTCATATAACGTTATAGCCTTTTTTGTTGGTCACATATTTTACAATTGCATATGTTTTAACAGCTAGATCATGTTGCTATGGAGGTAGTTCTGTTCACTCCGGTAATATAATCGTTTTTGAATGAATAAACTCCTTTTTAAATCAATATTTTGTGTCAAATTATTGATTTATTTGGTAGGTAGCCATGTTATAAGTGGTAAAATGTATAGCGAGGCGGTTGTTACAGCGAATACTACCCCTTCAGGCTGATCAAGACTGCTTTAGAGTTTGCGAGGTTGTATTCACTATAACAACTGCCTGGTTATACATTATCCCTTATACTTTAAATATTGATTTATTTCTATGAGGACTGACAACACAAAATAAGGACTGTCAAGTGTATTTAAACAGTGCAGTACACCAGCACGATGATTTTTGCAGCGCCGAAACGGACCTTTCACTGATGTAATAACGCAATGACGTGCACTTGCTAGCCTGTTCCATTTACATGTTCTCCGAATGCTAAAGAGGACCCTTGCCTAGCCTCTGAAGGAAATGACTTGGAAGGACCCGTCCTGCTAAGGAAGTATCCTTGACATTGAGAAACACCTTATATTTCTGATCTCTGATATAGATGGTCACTTGACTCTCTGGAATCCATGTGCATATCTTATAAAAGTGACCAGGTTTACCAGATTTATGTTATAAAAAAGTAAAGATTTGATGATAATTTACACAGAATAAAAAAATTAAGTGATGTTTACATATATATTGTTGAAACCTAACACTAATGAAACAAATGTTGCTGATGTCGTTTAACTTGTGTTGAGTCCACAAAATTCCTTCAACTGTTATTTTTGCCCCACATGCAAAAACATCCAGCATCAAAAGTAGTAAAACTAAGAGAAATGATTGGATTAATAAATACAAAAAGACAAAATCCATTTAATTTTTTCCTTGCTGTTACTATTATATATACAAAATATACTGAAGATAACAAGCTTTATGTGTAAAACTCACTATCATTATTTAACACAAAACTGGTCAAGTTATTCAATTAAATGACGTGTATAAAAACAGTAAATGTAATCATTAACCTGATTTACAACTTTTTTTTACAACGTGTACAAGAATGCCCTAGATTCTGGGAAATGCATGCCCAGTTTCCATTAACTTGTTTTTTTAGCTGTTGTTTCACAATCTGTACTTTAAACTTAACACCTCACCTTAATATTTATTAATTTCAGGTTCGGTAAAGTTAGTTGAGTCTGGCCATCGTTCACACACCCGCATAAATACACCGTGGAGCGCCATCATAACTATGCCAAACCTATTGGCGGCAGTGTAGGAGTTAAGGATAAAGTCATGCAAGTCAATCAGAATCCTCAGAATCGACAAGAGAGAACCAGTTCACACGACAACACATAACCGGTGTTTTCAGAAATCTCCACTTTGGCCGGAGTTTTTAGAAATAATCGCTTTCTGTGATAAAAACAGGGTTTTCGTGTAAACGAGAGGCCAAACCGCAGGGAAATATTTGTGTTTTCCCTTCGTGTAAATGGGGCTTTAGGTGTTGTGTCCTACTCTAGACCTGTGTCAATTAAACAGTTCAAAGTATGCTTACGCTAAATATGATTGTGTCACAGATTTAGTCCGGTGAATTCAGGACTGGTTTGTCACAATAAACTTAAGGGACGCTTACTTATTTATCCATCCTCATCACAGGAGGTTCCTGATGTTTGCTTTCGGGGGCGAAGCATACCAATATCAGGTTCTCCCATTCGGCCTAGGTTTATCACCCCGCACCTTTACAATATGCGTGGATGCAGATCTGGCTCCTCTGAGACTCCAGGGCATTTGCGTATTATACTATATCAATGATTGGTTAATCCTAGCATCGAGATATCGTTCTGTCTCATTTAAAGATGTTGGGGGTTGCCACTCAACGCCAAGAAGAGTGTGCTCTGAGGACCACTTTTCTAGGTGTAGCGATTCTCACAGCTGTAATGGGGTGTATCTAGGCCAGTCACTCACTGTGAAACAGTTTCAGACTGGTGAGTCTCATGGTAGCTGCGTCCAACGTAATTACTTTTGGCCTTCTGTACATGAGACCCCTGCAGTGGTGGCTCAGAACCAAGGGTTTTTCTCAGAGGAGAAATACACTTTGATTAAGGTCAAGCGGCTATGCCTTCGTGCTTCGGTCATGTGGAAGAACCTTGGTTCTTCGCCTAGGCCCAGTGTTGGGGGCTTCTTGACGACGCATATTGCTATTGACGGATACTTACTTTTAAATTTGAATTTGCCGTCCACCACCGAACTCTTGGCTGCCTTTTTTTTAAATAAAAATGCTGTCAACACCAGCGCAATGAATTATGGGGTAGAATAGAACGCATAGGCTCTATTTATGTATACTCTCTTTCACGGGGGAATAAAGGGTGCATTTGACGTCTTTTTTGAATCAGGGTAGCCTTCGTCGCGCCGTGATGACGCAACCAGCCTTCGAATACGGCCTTCTGAGGATGCATAACTGAAATGGGACAGGCTTCATCGTGCTGCGGTGACGCAATCGGCCTTCAAATGCGACCTTCGGGGGGTGCAGCCTTTGAATTGGGACACAGCTAATGTCTTCACCGGAAGAAAGGTGTGGGGGTTTTTTTGTACGCACTACCTCCTGACGGATTAGAGGATTTGCACTTCAGTAACCTTGTGTGGGTTACATTTGCTTGCTGATCACTACAGTAGCGACATCAAGTTAAAACAATGTAGTCAATGTTATTTATCCAAATATTCATAATTAATCCTAGCAAGTTATGATTCATTATTAATATTTCCCTTTTGAACTAATTTGCTAGAGTGGTGTCCTAATTATTAAAAAGAAACAGCAAATATTTGGAAATTGCCACCACATAAAAAGTTATTTGATTGAAATTTTTTTTATTAAAGCATGATATCATGAATGCTTCAAAGCAAGCATTGTTGGGGAAATATTCATGAAAATATAAGTAAAGAAAATGCCACAATGTTGCTTTATTCTCTTATTTATTTACGTAGGACGAAGAAATACAAATCAAGGATCAGCAATAAATGACACTTAAAAATGTATTATTTAACATTCTAGATTTAATACTTTATCCATGTGATATTAATGGATTCTGTCTGTCTCAGTGCTGAAACTCTTTATACATTCATGTGTCAATGATACAGTACTTCATGATTTCCATCTTAAATCATACGCTGAAGGTTCAGAATTATTGGAATCACATTCTGCAAAGCTCCTGTTCTCTTAAGGGAAACAGTAGGAAACCACTGAAAGTGCAGTGCTTATTCTGGTCATCATATATCCTCCTGCCAGACCAAAGTCTCACATAGACAACATCTCCAACTTCCAGGATCAACACAACTCCATTCGAGGAGTTTAACTGATCCTGAGCCTGATAACCATGTGCTACAACCACACGCTCTCCATTCTTAACAATTGATGCAGTTCCTTGACCACCATAACCATATATAGAGATTCTAAACATGTACGCTCCTTTCAGCGGGGCTGTGAAAACTCCTAAATCAAATAACAAGAGATACAGAATCAGCTTCCTGATTATCAGCCACACTGCTTATTATCAAGCACACTGTGCAATAGTTTTGAAAGATGGCAGATCATTTAATTCTGTTATACACATTACACAACTGCAGAGAGGTCTGAATGGAAGAGAAGGGTTTTCATTATTATAAACTGAGTTTTATGACTCATTTCATTGATCATTACCTGTGATTGGGTTGTAGGCGTTCCCTATGTTTGTGAAGACGTTCCTGTAGGTTAGTGTGATTTCAGAGGTAAAAGGACCAACATGTCCACCGTCAGATTGCATCAGTGAAGCAGAAAAGGCTATTTCTCTGTCTGTTATTGAAAAACATAAGCAATATTGTGATGCAGTATATTACTCTCTATTACACAGAGAATGTATACACTGAATGTAATATCATTCAAGCAGTTTCACCTCTATTTTCCTTTCTCAATTCCACTTGACCCAGAGTAAGATTTGATATTTCTGTGAAAGAATAAAGATTCTGTTAAGTGACATTCATGCTGATTATTGCAACCAAAATGTACACAGTATAATCTCAACTTTACACAAACATTTAAGGCCATTGCACACCGAGTCCGAAATTCGCATCCGAAATTTTCGCACGTTAAAAAAAAAATTCGACCTCACGTTATGTCAGTCACGCTTGCACACCGCCTCCGAAACTTTCGTCCGTCATAAAATTAATCGGATCGGGTTTGATTTTCTGCGTTTTTCGCATCCAGAGCCAGCATTTTGAGAGGTCTTTTGACAATTCAGGGCCGGGGGGAGCTCGTCCTCAAATCATTGCACATATGCGCCGTGCTTTCAGTTTCGGTTTTCAATTCGATCAAGTGTTTATGTTCTCTTCTCTATATTGGATTATGAAATTAATAAACCTCCCCTTTCAATCAGATTGAAATTTAAGATCGAATAAGGTGTGATTGAGCAGCCTATTCGATAACTAATGTATTATTTGGGCACACAATAACAGCCTATACAGCTGTTCTGTCTGACCAGCGCTTCCAACGGGCCGCGCGCGGGTGTGTGTTTGTCCGTGTGTGTGTCCATACCTGGTCCATACCAGACACACTGCCAGTCTCCGATCAGAATCGATTGGTTCACGGAAATTGGTGGTCTTGTTTTTAATATGGCTCCAGAATCGCTAGCAAAGCATCGAACTGTCCCACTGACATTCTGGGGTAAATTTTGAATCGCTCAGGATAAATTCGCAACTCCTTGATAATGAACTCTCCTTCCTCTCGGCGCAATTTCAGGATTGGATGGACGTAATATTTTCTCTTTCTTCCCTTTTCAATAAGAGAGAGGGCAAAAATCATCCTCACTGCTTGACGAATCCATTTGGTATTTTTGCGTTTTTTTCCGCAAAGGTTTAAGAAATACGCAACGGACTCGGTGTGCAAGGTTTCTATGCGTGACGAATTTTTAAGCTGACGAACACGAAAATACGCATACGAATATTTTGTGCTCAGTGTGCAATGGCCTTTACACTATGCAATGTATTTCATTGGTGTTTTACTTTGAGGATCATTGATAAAAGAGTGAATGTTTTGGTGAGGTACCATCATTTTTCTTGTTCATCTCTTCCAGAATAACATCATTTTTCTTATTCATCTCCTCCAGGATAAACCTCTGTTGTTCCCTCAGTTGCGTCTCTAAAGCTCTGTTGGTGGTTTTCTGCTCTGTAACTGTGGCGGTCAGTTCTCTGATGTTTGATTTCTGCTCTGTAACTGTGGTGGTCAGTTCTCTGATGATGGTTTTCTGCTCTGTAACTGTGGCGGTCAGTTCTCTGATGTTGGTTTTCTGGTCTGTAACTGTGGTGGTCAGTTCTCTGATGTTTGTTTTCTGCTCTGTAACTGTGGCGGTCAGTTCTCTGATGATGGTTTTCTGCTCTGTAACTGTGGCGGTCAGTTCTCTCAGCGCTGCATGGATGTCAGTGAAGAACAGTTGGTAGTTTTGTCGGCTGTCAGTTGAAGCTTCATCTCTCGAAGTGTCTGTTTGAGGTGGATTCTGTCCTCCGTCCTCAGATCTGAGCTGTTGACTGATCCCATTCTCATTGAGTCCTCCATCTACCTGATGCTGTACGACACACACAAAGGTTTCCAACAGCAGCAGTAAACACACTAAACCCTTCATTCTTCACTGATGTTTGTTTCCAGCTCTTGCTCTTCATCCTCACAGCCTCTCATGTTCCTTTTATAGTGTCCTGATTTACTGCCTTTTGTACTTGGTTTATATTGCTCCAGATAAAGAAGTAGTTCAAGTTAATTGTTAATCACAATCAAAGGGATGTTCCGGGTTCAGTAGATGTTCATCTCTATTCACTACATTTGCAGCACTATGTTGATCACAACAGAAAATAACTCTGATTCATTATATTCCTTTAAAAATATATACAGTATATAATCAGAAACCTCTTCTGACAAAAAACTGTCATACAAAGTATAAATTTAATGTTGTGCTTTATGTTAAGGATTAGGCAGAATAATTTTCACATCATTTCTAAGCCAGAGCTCGAAGCGACAACATCAATTAGTCAAAAGTCTTGTGGACACGTATGTGTTTTGTGGTCTTATTTCAGCAACTTTCATTTTAATTTTTTTAATAACCACGCATCAACATGACATCATGACTTCTGCGTAAGCATACACGCCCCTTTTGAGTCTCTACGCATTTTGAGCTATCCACGTGTATGCGTGTATGTCTACGACATTAACGTCCGAGTGATTCCGCGTGTCTGTACACGCCGTCAAATGTCCGTGCGAAACGAACCAAAATGTAGATCTACATCTGGGGAGTGATCTCTTTTTTTCCTAGTGTAGTGGACTTAGTGGGGCTCTGTGGCTCTATAATTAAATTGATGCGCTGGGGGTAGTGAGGGCCAATTACCAGGAGGAGGTACAATATAAAAAGGAATCGTTCACCCTTGTGTGGGTGTGCCGTCTGAGTCGCGTCATTGCTCGGGGACCGCCCCTTCCAGCTTTCGGTGTTGTTTCCGCTTTGAGGTATGTGCTACCTGTCTCGTTTAGTGAACACAGGTGCAGGATTTGGGATAACCGATTGTGTCGTTTATAGCTTCAGGATAATTCGCGGCTGTTGGCGGCCCCAGCTTTCCGGTTGCATGCCTCTCTTGCTGTCTCTTTTGCAGTCCCGTCTCTCCTGATACTTGAGGTAATGTATGTGTGTGTTGGCTAATTAGTCGGCACCTTGATTGCGATGTGTTTTAATAATAACTGTGCGGGGTTTAGTGGTGGGAATAGCTCGTCGTGTGGGCTGTGGGCGGCGGCCACGCTCCCTGTGCATGTCCCTCTTGCATTCCCGTGCTTTGTGGATGATGGTGTCCGGCGTGGTGTAGGTGGGCGTCGGCTTATGAACGAAAGGTATGCGACACGTCCATTTTTGTGTAGCGCCAATTCTGTATTGTATCGCAAATATGTTGTTTGTATTTTAGGATTAATAAGACCTGGTGGGAAACGCTGGTTGACACTGCTGCTTACCTCCAGATTTTAATAACAACTCCTTCAACACGTGTATGCCGAGTTTAAGTGTTTTGTGTGTCACCTGCTTCCAGCACGAGTCACCGTACGGCTGGAGGTTTCATTAGTTTTTTTTCAAATCGTTGTTGTTTACTGCCTTCATTTTCTTTTGAGTATTTTCTAATTTTTATGTTATTGTGCTTGTTGGTGTTTTGCAATATCTGTTGAGGTCTGTTGTCCTTCTAATGTGCTGGTAGCAAGCCAGTGAGTTAATAGGAACACCGCGGAGACGTCAAACCTTGATTTTTATTTTTTTGTGTTATTTATATGTAATTGTGTATGTATACTTGGTGTAAGTGTTTTGTGAGTATTGGGACCTGTGGTAATTCTCATTCTCATTGCAGGAGCCGAGGCTTTAGGGCAGTCCTCTAGCAGACCCTTACGTGTGGTGGTGGGCTCGTCACAGAGTGCTGTGCTGGACTGGATTGCGATGTGTGTGTGTTGCTGTTTGTACACAGGGTGTTGAGAGTTATATAAAAGCCTGGTGCGCCCTGAGAGGTGTCTGCCATTAAGCCTCGGTTCCCTTTTAGCTATTGTGTTTCTTTTGTGGGGAATGCTGATGACCTATTTCTTTCTTGATGTTTTTAATGGTGTGAATATTTAAATAAAACTTTTGCATATTTAGTATCCACGTCTCTGACCCTCCTTTAAACAATCACGTTCCTGCGTGTCTCTGGGTGTGAGACAGTAAACCCATAGTGTTAATATTTCCCTGGTAAACAGGGTGGCGTAGTCATGTTTAAGCCGGTGGTGGCATTTCTATAGTTGCTCTACCTCCGAAGAGAGAGGTCCCGCTATACTAGGATGGTAAGGGAACACTCATAAATGCCATTAACCCCAGTGACAGTTAGGTTTAGGGACGGGGTTGAGGCAAGTCATATATTTATATATAACTTTATGTCAATGGCGTTCATAAACACGCTGAAAAGTAATTTAGCGTCTTGATAGCACGCCAAAAACGGAAATACGAATTGGCGTGTCATACACACGCTACTTCATGAGATCGGTCTGCACGCATAAACAAAACATTATTCTCTTAAAAATACAAACATGTACATACATGTTGCTCACATATTATGGTAGCCCCATTTGTGCTATATAGAGTGAATTTACACCTTTGCCATTAAGATGTTTATTAATAACTGAAAAAAGCACGGATGTCAGTGCATGTCAAAACATCCCAAGGACCCCAAATACACCTTGGTCCCCAGGGGGTTAATATTAATTTTGGTGATCTCCGACTGGCGGAGTCGAACATCATTAGTGCCGACATGAATAATGATCTTAGAGAATTCACGATTTGCATTAGCCAGCACTTTTAAATTTGCTGTGATGTCAGGCGCTCTGACTCCCGGCAAACATGTGACTATGGCTACGTCCACATTAATCCGGATACATTTGAAAACTGTGTTTTCGTTTATAAACGCTCGCCGTCCACACTAGCGTTTTCAGGCGTTTTCCGACGTTTCAGTGTGGATGAGAAACTTCTAAATTCACTTTACTGCGCATGCGTGAAACTTCACAAAATCTCACTGAGATGATACAGATGAGAAAATAAATAATAATGTTATCGCACAATAACAGGATAATTTTATTTAGCAAAATATCTCACCATCACGGATGCGTCCAGGTCGCATTCAGTCACCATATGTTTGGTCTAAAACGCAACTGCTCTCCAGTTTTGCCGCAGGACAGCAAATGTGAGTAGACTACATAATCTGTCATCTTTGCAGTGCTGTGCTATGAAGAATAGCACATATTAAGTAACATAGAAAGTAACATATTTTAGCAATAGAGTAAAAATGAATAACACAACAGGCACAATACCGATAAACATGAATATCTATTGGTACTACATGGATCACATGACTAAACTTACGTCATCGTTTTGAAATACCTCCGGTTTCACTGTCCACACTACAACGCGAAAACGGCGTTTTCAAATTTATCCACTTTGGAGAGCGTTTTCCAAACGATACGTTTTTGTTGACTTAAAACGGCGTCTCAGTGTGGACGGAAGGCCAAAACGGAGAGAAAAATATACGTTTTCAAACGAAAACGTATTAGTGTGGACATGGCCTATGGTTACTGGTGTCTCTATTTTCACGTTCCATGTGATCGAATCCCCAATAACCAGGGCACAATCAACAGGATTCTCAATGGCTGTTTAACTGAATGAGGCAAATCGATTTGTTATAGTAATTGGAATGGAAGAGTGTTTTTTTGATCCGCAACTAGAGCGATCCAAAATGCAGCAGCTCGAGTTCTTACCAGAATCAGAAGTATAACCATATTAGCCCTGTTCTTTCAACATTGCATTGACTGTTAAACTATTAAAAACTATTAAACATCATATACATTTTTAAATATTGCTGATTTTTTACAAAGCACTAAATGGTTTAGCTCCGCAGTACTTGAGCGAGCTTTTAACGCATTAGTCATTCACGTCTACTGCGATCTCAATAATACCTAGAATATCAAAAACTGATGGTGGTAGATCCTTTTCTTATTTAGCACTAAAACTTTGGAACAGCCTTCCTAACATTGTCCGGGAAGCAGACACACTCTGTCAGTTCAAAGCTTGATTAAAGACACATCTCTTTGACCTAGCTTACACATAACACATCACAGACTTCTATAATTTAATGTTAGACTGCATAGATTAGGTCAGCCAGAACCGGGAACACTTCCTATAACTCCTGATGTACTTGTTACATCGTAAGGAGAATGGCATCTACGCTAATATTAGTCTCTGTGTTTATCCCAAGGTTTACTGCAGTCTGCCGGATCCAGATCTGATGAAGGACCTGCACCTTTACTCATCCACAACACATCCCTGAAGTGCCAGCCTCATCAGCCCTGTGAAGGCCTCATCGACACGATAGCTGTCGGCACTGATCCTTAACAAACTTGTCTCCATACCGGTGTGACTGACTTTCAACCAGATGGAACTGGATAAATACTGTGAATGTTCTGATCCAATCTGAGGGGTATTGCATAAAAGTAGAATTAAGAAAGCCAGGATAACTGAACAGTCGTGGTTTGACCTAGTCTCAGTGCATCCTGGCTTAATCCGTTGCACGTTTGCTGAGCCAGGATGAGAACACGCGGCTATGTCAAACCAGGTGTATATAGTTTGGATAAATGCGCGTTCACGGCATTCTTAAAAAGAGCGCGAAATCGATCACAGAATCACCGATCCAAAAGTGGATAAAACGCGTGCGGCATACTTTTCACCTAATGAGCAACAGCTTCTTATGGAAACGTATGAAGAAGTGAAACATATAATATGTAAAAAAGCCAATAGAGATGCTGTAATAAAACAAAGAGAGAATGCCTGGCGAACAATAGCAGACCGATTGAATGCTAAGTCCATAAATAATCTCTTAATCCCTTATCTTGCTTTTGTGCAATACCCCCCTGACCTCTAACCTGTAATGCTGCCTGAATCATAATCATACACTGTTTGCTTGTTGGCCAGAGGAGAAATGGTCCCCAGCTGAGCCTGGGTTCTCCCAAGGTTTTTTTTTCCTCCATTCTGTCAATGATGGAGTTTTGGTTTCTTGCCACTATCCCCTTGGCTTTTGGCTTGCTTAATTGGGGACATTTAATATTCAACAATATTATCGATTTGCCTTACTTAAGGTGGATGATGACACTATTCTCTTCTAGAAACAAACTTTGTTGTATTGTGTTATCACTGTGGAGCTGTTTTGATACAATTTGAATAGATTTTTTTCAATATAATATATTTTGCAATATAAATAAAGGCGACTTGACTTAATTAAAAAGAGGAAACATTGGATAAAATGTACACAGACAAAATTAGTAAATGATATTTACACATTTAAGTGGCTGTACTATTAAAAGTGTGTATTTTCACGTTTAATGCTTGGCCCATTTATTTCCATTCAAAGTGCCTGACAATGTTTTTTAAACTAAAGAACAAGACAGTTATTACTGTTTTGATTGATATCATGCCACACATTTTGCTGATAGAGTTCAACGTGTTATTGATTTCAAAAGTTATTTTTTCCTCCACATGGAATAACATCCTGTTATCAACAGATGTAACACTGAATAAATGCACAAAACTCATCAACTTAAATTTAATGACATGTAGAAATATGTTAAATGTAATTATTAGCGTGATTTACAACTTTTAATGTAAAAGAATGCCCTAGATTTTGGGAAACGATTCATGCTCTAACGATAACATTTATATTGAGTTATATTACAGTACCATAAAGTGAGCTGTGTTTTTATCTTTGTTAATTATTACTTAGTCACCTTGTAAGTGAAGAAGTTCATAAAGTGATTACTGCTATGATCTTTGGAAACTTCAGAAGTAGAAGCTTGTTTTCTTGTTAATTTAGCCATTGTATCAAATAATTACCTAGGGTTTTGTTTGTTTCCTTCAAATAGGGTTGAAAAATAAGCAGATCTAGCAGCTTTTAAGGCCTAGCTTTTAAGGCAGGGGTCTCAAACTCAAATTAACTGGGGGCCGCTGGAGATAGAGTCTGGGTCAGGCCGGGCCACATCAAGTATTCCAAAAAAAAAAAATTGTATTTAAGTATTCCAAAAATGGAGCACAACTGATCCAATCTTCTCAATCTTTATTATTAACGTTTCTTGAACTGTTCTTCTGAATTTGAACATTCCTTTCTGTACATGATTGGTTCTTCATGAGCTGTCCTTCTGACAGTTGAAGTTCATTTTAAAACTTTCTTTGTCTTTTTCTTATACACAACATTTTTGTGATGATAGTCACATTTTCTTTTTATTTTCTATATACAACACTATTATATTGAATGTTTTTTTTTTCTGAAAGGCACATCTCATTTTATTATACTTAGAAAAACAATTACTGATTTTGAAATACAAATAATTCTTTCTACACGTGTATAGTGTCTCAGGTAAATTACTGACTTTGCACATATCAAAGCAAACCTTCTTATCAACCTGTTGGACCAAGTTCATTACATGAACTAGTTCAAAGTTCAGTTCACAAATTTTAAAATGAACTAGTTCATAGTTCTTTTTTTTCCATATGTTGCTGAGAGCTTCTTTTTTATTATTAGGCTAGTATGATTGCCACAGCCCATACATCCACAGATAACAATCATTTTATCGACGGGCAAAAGATGCACAGACTTTCCCATCCTCACCGACCTCATAAAACCCTTTTAAATGATCTTACGACGCCTCCTCGCTCCTCGGTTCACAGCCACTAGAATGAACGAGTTCACTGTAACGTTCATCAGGCAGTAATACAGTAGGCTACGTTCAGTTCACGTTCGCCCAAAATATTAACAAGTTCATGAACTATCGTTCATTGAACGCGTTCAGACACAACACATATTACAAACTCAAAATGATTATTCTCACATTGTTTTAGAGCAGGGATATCCAACACGTCGCTCGCGAGCCTGATTCGGTAGTAGAAGCTCGCCTTGGGGCTGTTCACTTATCGTGCTCACATATTTTGCACGCTCAAGTTTGTTTCAAATATATGCGCGCATAAAGCGCGCTCATACTTGAAGCGACGCGCTCATTTTTTCCGGGCGCAGTATATGTTTGTACTTCGTGGTTGTCTATGACAACTATTGCAACAAACCCACCGTAAGCTGTCACGAGGCTATCTGGTAGCCCATAAGGGGAGGAAAAAAAAAACGCGGCAAACGCAACGGCGGGCCGCACTCACATTAAACTTTAATGTCAAGTGGGGGGCCACAAAATATTGCGGCCCGCGGGCCGCGAGTTTGAGACCTCTGTTTTAAGGCCTCTCTGTATCCAATCGGGCTCTCTCTCCACGAAATACAAAATACCTCTAGTTTTATTTTCTTTCAGTTGCGCTCCATTTTTCTGGCTGCTCTCATAAGGGCCTGGGTGTGCTCATTGTACCATATGGCGGTGGACTATTTTCTATCTTCTTTAAAGGGGAACTTGGTAACTTATTTAACATAATAAAGCCGTCTAGAAATCATTTGGATGGTTAAACAACCTGTTCTGGTGATATTGGTGACTTTACCAGCTCCCCCCAGCGTTCCCAGGCGAAAAAACAACCTTGCAACATGAGGACTACCGTCCCGGCAAAATAAAAATCGGAAGTCTCGTGAGAAGCAAAACGAGAACGAGAACGAGCGCGAAACACGAGCAGCTTTACGGCAATTCAACACACACACGCCCACCTCAATACTAGCTAGAAGTAACCTGAGTAAGTTCACAATACAAGCGTCGATGGATAATGTTCCAGCGAAAAGACTGAAGAGACGGTTATCGGCGGAGGAGGTGAAAGAGAGGAAAAAACTTTTTGACCGTGCTAGGGACCGTACAAGAGTCAACATTGGTCGTGCATTCACCGAGTGGCGAGAACTAAAAGATAATGAAGAATGCAGAACAGATGCGGACCTTGCGTTTCTGCTAATGCAATTGTAAGTAAGTGTTTGTTTTATTTATTACTTATTCTTGTTTGTGTTTATAAATGTGTTCAAACCATGACTGTCTGTGTAAGCTGATTGCCTTACGTTAGCGAGACAACGTGTTTGTTTTGAGCACGGTACATTGCTATCTTTTGTATTGGGTTGCTCATATCTATGTGGCAAACTTGACAAACAACTATTGTCATATATGATTTATCCGTCGGGCCATGTAGTGGTACATAATAACCAAGGCTAATAACACTGATCACATTTGTGTCTCTGCATTCGTGTTTTAGCATCGGTCAAAAATATGCGTTTACTATATCTAGACTGTTTGATTTCGTAATGGATTAGCAATAGTCATAAATGTTCTTTTAGTTTTATATTGTTTAGAAAATTTATACAATGTGTAAAGGTGACACCTGTCCTCTTGATTTTGTTGTAGCTACAAGTGCTGGCAAGCGACAACGTCCACGCCACGCAAGGGCCAGTGCAGACCACCACAACCAGTGGTGTCGAGTATCGGCACGGAGTCGGATCATGACCTGTAATTTTTTTTCTCTCCCAAAAGCAGTAATATTTCAGACAGTGTTGGTTGGTATTGCAGAAAGTGATTGATTGTTTTGTTCGTTTTTTTCAATCAGAGAAATGAATCCCAATGCAATTGGTGTTGAAACGTTGGTTAGAGAGGGAGAAATTGAGGTTTTAGAATCCAGGTGAGTTTGCCTTGCAACACATATTGTGATATTACACAAATATGACAACTCATATTTGATTTGGGTTAATGTGTTTCATTTCTGTTTACTGTTTATTTATTTGTTCATTTGTTTATTGTTACGCTTGCAGCATGCATTCCCTGGATATTAGCAAACAGGATAACCAAGATTCACCAGATGAAGAGGAGGAGAATGATTTCAGGAATACCTAGTAAGTAATGGATATTATGTGTATCATTTAGATTAATAAATGTATACATCATTAATAAGGTCAATATACATGTCTAATTCTTAGTATTGTCATGGATCCTTTTTGGGATAACCCAAAAAATGTGTGCTTTGAAGATGGGTACAGCTCCGATGAGGATTTTGTCCCATCTCTTCATTTGCGGTAAAATAATTTGTTTATTTGTTTGAAGTAGGTGGTGGGCTGTTCATACCACTGATTAATTGATTATGTAATGGTTATTAATAATTTGATGTGGTGATCAATGCATACATATTTTGACTCTTTACACAGCACTATTGGTGCCAAAACAGACAAGCTTCCGGAAATCAGTGTGGACGAAGCTGTGTTAGATTTTTTTGTATCTGATTGTCCAGTTGATGAATCGGAATCAGATTCTGTTCCAGAACAACATAGAATAACTACAGAGGAAGACCTAGTTGGTAAATGTGCAAACATTACATACAACGATAATCTCCTTCAACTCGCTCGGCACCTGAAACTACCAATCAAGAACTGCAAACACATGGACAGACTGTCTGGTTGTCCATGTCCTGGTGTTCCACCGTTTCAGGTCACCCTGAAACCTCGTGGGACTGGAGCAGTTTTGGAATGGGTAAGTTGGTTCTGGCGAATGAGATGTGACTGTAATTCAGATCCCGTTATTCACATTTTATTCAGACCCATAGAAACAACGGTCTCTTGTTGATTGTTGATGTATTTTTTCACATGTACATTAGTTCTGCCCCTTCGGACACAGCCAGTGGAAGTGGAACTCGCAGCCAACTTTAAAGTTTGGCATGCAGGGTGGGGACTTCATGCTCTCTGCAAATATACTACTGTCTGGCAACAACTACAGAAAAGTAGCTCTTCTTTTCAAATTCATGGCCATGGGGATGGTTACAGAATCGACATACTACCGTATCCAAGATGCATACTGCATAGAGCCTGTCCAAGACTTCTGGGAAAACATCAATGCCAAAGTCATGGAGCGTATGCGTCAAAAGGACCATATTGTTGTTCTAGGTGAGGGATACTTTTGTTTCTTTGCCGACATCAATTACGTAGAAATCAATGTTTATCAAAGACGTAGTCAATGTGAGACTTGTGATTCTAATGCCTTTTAATCAATTGTCTGTTGGATGTAGGAGACGGCCGAATGGACTCTCCTGGTAAGTTATGAGTACATACATTTATTTTGTGTGATTAATGTTCATTTACTGACAGGTGTGTTATGCTTCAGGACACTGTGCTCAGTATTGCACATATACAACAATAGAGCAGGAGTCTAGAGATATCATCCACATCGTTTCTGTTGACAAAAGGGAGACCAGCCGCAACTCCGTGATCATGGAGAAGGAGTGTTTCGTTCGCACCATGGATGCTCTGCTCCCAAATGTCAAAATAAAAGAAGTGGTTACTGATGCCCACCCTCAGATCATGGCATTACTGAGTAAGCAGAACTTTTGTACTGTATTATAAGTCTTTACTTTCATATTGGATTTTTGACAATTTTTTTTTTTTTTTGCAGATCCTGAACGTGGATGATACAAGGAATGGGGATTACAGCATTCACTTGACATTTGGCATGCTGCTAAAAGTCTTAGCAAAAGGCTTCGAAAGGTATGTTTCCATCCACACTATCATACTTCAAAGGGTACTCAACAATGGCATATGATACAACTTTTTACCCATAACATAGTGGCTATAGAAGAGTTAGTTTATAGCTGTATACTGACACTGCTATTGATGTGCATGGATGTTCAGGCTGGAGCAGTGAAAGGGCAAAATCATATTCACATCTGGACACGGGACATTGTCAACCATTTTTGGTACTGCAGCAAACAGGCCTCCACAGAGGAGGAATTTAAGGAATGTTTAAAAGTAAAGTGTTTTATTTGTTTAAAAAATAAAATGTGGCAGATTGGTTTTTATATAGATTAATTCTTCTTGCAGTTGATGTGGGTTGGTGTAATGCATCATGTGTGCAATGAACATTTATGGGCAACCGGTTGCTGTCAACATGAGCCGCTGGAGGAAGGCAGCCAAGACAAGCCTTGGATGGAGCAAGGTGACCAAATAAGAAAAAGAACTGAAAAAATAAAAATCCTACATGACTGCACTCAGTTTACTCATATGATGCGTTTACAGGTTCAGCAGCTCACCGGGCCCTGGCTGCAATTGTGTTCGATAAGAGATGGCTTAACCAGGCGAAGAAGTTCATAAACTTCAGGTAATCATCTGCTCTCACCTTATCACTTAGAATATTTTTAATTTCGCACTCAATCAATAGTGATTTGTTTACTTATCAGATTTGATATTTGCCATACTGGGATGAGGTCCTTATTTCTGTTTTGACGTAAGAAAGGGGTTGCATTAGATAGACACGTGGTGAGAGCTGAGATAATCTAAATTCAATTATTCTTCCCCCAACACACTTTTCAGGACGACGTCGGATTTGGAGAGTTTTCAAAATCACATTCTGCTCTACGCATCTAAACGCATGTCATACACCCCATTCATCTACAAGACCCGGACACTGCTGGCTGCAATAGATTATAATCTGCACAATCAACGCATGCCAGCACGTAACAAGGATGGACACAAAATGCAAGTATTTGCATTTTGAATAAAGTTTTTTTTTTTTTTTTTTAAGTTAAATTTTTTCACCTTTCTATGTTACATAACTTTTGTGACTGATCAAATTACACACTGCCCTTGCTCTCCAGGTACAAAAGAGCGTACAATAAAAAATCAAAAAACTGGTCTGTGTATACAGTCAAGGAGAAAAAGGATTACAAGTACATCCCTGACCTCCAGAAGGCCATTCTTGGTAGGAGGCTAAAGAGTAGGACCGGCCTTCCACGCAAAACCACCATAAGGGCAGATGATCCCAGGAGACTTGGTTTGCTTTCCTCTGCAGAGCCACCACCACCCACGTCAGAGCTTGTTCAAAAACATGTGTCACGAGGGGACACTGCGCCCACAAAACCACAGGAGGATTGACACTATTCCCTCTTAGAAACTGTAAATTGTTGTTTCCCACAAATTGTAAAAAAAATGATGGATACTTGTTTAAATAATATATATTTTATTTCAAATAAATACATTCAATGAAAAAACTGTCTCTATTCAAATGTCCAAATATTATTATAAGTTTTAAATAAGTATTTATAATAAATAAGGAAAAATTATGAAACATTCAGACATGACGTGTCACCCTAAATCCCGTGTACTGACCCCTTGGGTCAGGAAAGCAGTCTCTAATTTTCCACACGCAACAGCTTGGGATGACCACCCTGTTCCCTATTCCAAGGCGGCCATGCTGCCACAGCACAAACTGGCGGTAGGCTGAATGTCGATACTGTCGCTGCTCCTCCCCTGGCTTTCTCAATGTCTGTTGTCATATCACGACAATGGCCACACACGCACCAGTGAAGTCCTTCTGGGTCAGCGTACGGTGGTTGTGGTACCTCCATTAGAGATAAGATGTCAAACATCAACCCAGGTAGTCTTGTGAGTACTTTCTCTAGGAGAGCATGCTTCTGGCCAGGGTTCAGCAAATTAATTTTCTCCTACAACACATTATTATTATTATTAGTTAGATGCATATATTTTCTTCAAAAAATTAACACTAAGATTAATGTTGCCTGATCACAAACAAACCTTGGACTCATGTGTACGTTTCTCTTGCAGTTCCCTCAGCCTCCTCTGGACATCAGGTTCTAGGTCCTTGGGTCTTGTGCCCCCCCTCCTCGGTGCCCTTTGCCTTGGAGTTTTAGCTTTAGCACTTCTGGTTCCTATAGCCTGAGGGGTGAATTCGGACGAGGCCGAGTTCGAAGTTGACTCCTGTAATATTATCATAAACGGAAAAATAGTGTAGTCAACCGTAAAACTCAAAATTATTAAGCTAACATCTGATGTTGTAGTCAAGGAAAATTGTGCGTAAATTATTTATACTTAGGTCGATTAAATCCTTTTAACTGGTAAAACACAGTTATTGTAAACTATAAATTATGTATTGTACTTTTACAAAAGAATGCAACTTGAGGATTCTCTGCACGATTAACGTTATAAACTAAAATTTGAAATCTCAGTTCCAATGAAGGTAAATCAGGCTATAGTTATGATAATAATAAGCTTTGACGTTCGCTAGCTTTATCCACACAAACCGTGTTACGTTTTATAGTTGATAACAGAATAAAAAATGTACATGTCAATGTTCTATGATAATGTGTTTGATGTATTACCCACCTCGGTAGACATACTGTAGCTCCACAACGCTCCGCAGTTGGCCGGCTCCGTTTATAACAAATGCACGTGAGGTAGAACGGGGGAGAAGGGTGCCGCTAGTGAACTTTTTACGACAGTGTTGGGAAATATACGGACCACAGCTGTAGGGGGAGCTCGCGGGTAAAAGATGCGACAAAAAAAGTCAAAATCAGCAAAGAAGTCTTTCAGTTGCCGAGTTCTGCTTTAAGCGCAATGGAGCAACTACATCTAAAGTGCTGGAAAAGAGAGAGCTAAAGGTTTCTGTTGCAATATCGAGTTCTTCTATGCTATCCAGGATGCTGAGATGATGAAACTGATCAGGAATATTACTAATAAAGCAATCTTTAGTGGCAGAAGTGATAGTTTTACATATTTGTAACAGAGTCAGCTTTGCAACCTTTGCAAAATGGAGTTTATGTCACAGGCCGGGGTGGCAACCAGACCTTAAGCGCCACCCCTTTCAAGTGCACCACCCTGAAGAGCCTGACCTGTTGCTTTATTATGTTGCTTTATTAGATTAAAATAGTTTCTCAGAACAGGGCATTAAGTAATCGTTCTATTCCTTATCCTCCAGGTCCCCAGGATATAGTGGCTGTGGAAGGAAGGGCTCTCACTGGCGTCGACAATTGCTACACATCTCTCAGTGAATCTACCCGACAGGTCGTGACCAGCATTCGGATAAGGAACGGGGCGGCGAATCTTCGGGGCAAATAGTGACACTCAGGTAGGGAACTTCCCAGCGAATCTGCAAGACAGGTGGTACACAGCACTCGAGTTAGGACTTCACAACGAATCTTCAAGATGGACAGTGCACAGCACTCAGGTAAGAAACTTCCCAGCAATTCTGCAAGACAGACGGTGAACAGCACTTAGGTGAGGAACTTCACAACGAATTCCCAAGGCAGGTTACAATGGCAGGGAAGTAAGAGGCGCTCCTGGTCAAAGGCAGTGGTAAAGAGTTCCACAGCAAATCCTCAGGACAGATGGTGAACAGCACTCAAGTCAGAACTTCACAACGGTGAACAGCAATCAGGTGAGGAACTCCACAAGGGATCTTTAGGCCAGACGGTGAACAGCACTCAGGCAAGGAACTTCCCAGCAATACCTGCAGGACAGACGGTGAACAGCACTCAGGGAGAAAGTCCACAACGGTGAACATACTGTCAGCCGAGGGACTCCACAGCGGATCTTCAGGATAGACAGTGCACAGCACTCAGGTAGAAACTTCTCTTCAGGTCAGGCAGTGATCGACATGCAGGTAAGAAGTCCTCTTCAGAACAGCAAAGCATATCACACATATAGAAACTCTTTTTCGGGTCAGGCAGTGATCAACATGCAGGCAAGAAACTCCTCTTCAGGTCAGGGAGTGATCGACATCAAGAAGCCCTCTTCAAATCACACTACCGCGTGGGGGAGATTACCGGTTCTTTCAATTAAGGCCTTTTCTCCAGTATTCATTCAGTTTCCTCCATTCCCATAGAACTATGACATTCAGGCAGTGTGGGAGAGAAATACCAGCAGAAGCCTCGAGAAATCACAACAACACTGGGTTTAACTTTCAGGCTAAGACACACAGGTATTGTTGGAAGGCTTTAGAGATCGCCATGAACGTGATTGTGGTACTTAACTGTCCCAGGAGTGGTCGATGCACAAATTAATTTTCCAGTTCCATGAATGTCCTCCTTCATAGAATCCCCCAAGACTGCAGTATCTGTCCTGTCCCCTGTCCTGTCCTGTCTCGGACACTTTTTCTTCTCCGTATTTTTTCTGCCTCTTTCTTCACACCTAGATGCCTTTTTATAGTCCTTATTGAGCCGCGTGTTCCAATCACTGATTGTCTCATTGCAGATGTTGCTAGTTTTCTCCTCCATTATCCCGCAATCGTAGCCTGGTAATACCAGACTCTGCTACTTCACTTTGCTCCGTAGACAGAGTCTGGAATGGCATAATTGTCAAGTGTTTTCTCTCTCGCTAGGGCGCGCTTCTCTGAAGTTTAAAATCATTGGTTACCTGTAAGCCAATCAGATAAATTTTTTATGACGGATGTTATGCGCCGACACAGCAGCATCGAACCACAGACATCATGCATCGAACTCAAATCTATGATCGAACTTCCACTGTAAAGCTTCTGGCGTTTGCCGCTGGCTCTGGCGTTTGCCGCTGGCTTTGGCTTTTTGGTATGATTATTAATTGTTTCTGAATGTGACCTGCTTACATTTTTAGCTAATTCAAAAATTTCCTGTAACTACTATAATTGTAAATTAGTTTACTTTTTCAACACAAATTTTCATAATAAATTCAATTATTTACCATAATAATTTCCGCTAAATTACAGGAAATTGTCTGTTAATTTTTTTTTTTTAAATAAAGGAATTTATGAATGGAAAGACACATATTATACTGTATTTAACAAAAGTAGTCATATTACAATATAAATTGATCTTTTTTCTTCCTTTTTTTCAACAGTATGGAAATAATACTGTGTATAATTTGTTTCAAATATGTCCTAAAGTGTTCCTTTAACAGTCCTGTCTATCTTGTATATTTTCAATATGCTTTTGTTTGCTGTGCATAAGGACATGGCTCTCACTTTTTTCTGTTTGACATGTGCTTCTCTTGTTTTGTCTTCTTGTTTCCAAATAGTATGTTCTCTTGTTAAGTCCTTGAGTTTTTGTTTGTCTGTGTTGTCACATTTGTGTCATGTTTTATATTGTTTTTGTTATGTTCTTTTTTTCCTAATGTTTTGCCATCTTGTTATACATTTTGCCAATTTATGCTATATGGTAGACTTTGCAGTTATATTGTTCTTCCTTGTTTGTTGTTACTGGTAGTATGTTTGATAGTTTTAGCAGTTTTAGTTTAGACATATTGCCTTCTGTTTCTGAGTGCCCTTGCTATTGTTTATCTTATTATCTAGGATTTTCAGTTTACTTATTTTCTTTATTTTCTTTCATGTTTGATGAAAGCTCAAGTGTTAATTGGAAAGTGGTACAAATTTCTAAATGTATTATTGAAATGTGTGGTGAAATGATCATGAATGTACAGTTTGCAGTTGGTGGCTATGGCTATGTCAGTCTGTGAGGCCAGAAGCAGTGAACATGGTAGTAGTAAAACTGTGCAGTCAAATGTCCATGATGGGGAGGACAGTTCACCTTGTACTTCTGCTGTAATTCGGCGAGTGATTAAAAAGTGGAATTCGTACTTCTTCGTACGACCTCCCTCTTACGAATTCGTACGATTTGTCGAAACCCAAGTCATGGTTAGGTTTAGGGGCGGGGTAAGGGGTAGGTCATTCGTACCAATTCATACGAATTGGCCAATTCGTAAAATATGTACGATATAGCAAAATCTTACTAATTCATACGAGTGAGGTCGTATGAATTGTTACGAATTTGTACAAATTCCCGTGAGATCGGGTTGGTGCATTCACACCGGGAGCCAGAGCAGCGCGTGAGCGTCGAGCAGGAACATCACATGAGCAGCAGTGAAGCGCAGCTTTCAGCAACGAGACTGTTTTGATTATCTGTTCAAAAAATGTTCTATGCAAAATGTTATATTAAAGAGAAGATAGAAAATAAATATTTGTAAAGTGGTTTGAAAAAATGCAATCGGAATCGGCTTAAATCGATTTCGGCAGGAAAAATCGGAAACCGGGGTCAGTCTAGAAAACTGTAATCGGTGCATCTCTACTGTAAAGTCTCAGGTGAATTATTTGGGTATTACAATTTATAGAGATGTCAATGCTAGAAGGAAATTAAACTTAGATCCAGTGATTATTAAAGCTTGGAAAAAGTTAAATTCCTGGCTTCAAAAAAACCTGTGTTTTACGAGGAAGTGCTCTCCTCAACAAAGCGAAGGGTGTTTCTAAATTGACCCATCCAGCTCTTTCTTTGCATGTGGACAAGTCAATTTGTGTAGAGGTTGATAGAATGCTTTTTGATTTTTTTATGGAAATATCAGGGTGGATTTTCTGCAAGGGTTCAGGCTGCAATACTGCCGAATGACTAAAGAAACATTGTCAGCAAGATGGTAGAAAATTGTACATTTCTTGTCTATTCCACCCACTGCCACTTATACCAACGACAGAAGTGCAGTTACAATAGCTTGATATGTGAGAGAGCTTTGCTATAGAGAGTGACAGTATTGTATTGCAATAGGTAGCACTTCAAAGTCAATACCAAACCAAAACTATTTAGCACATTAGTTGTAATTGAAAAGGTTTAATGACAAAATATGGTTATGGTTTCACTTAAAATAGTTACAAAATACATGTATGAAATGATGTTTAACTTATACCAATAGTCTTACACCTATATCTAACTTACCCTATATTTACAAAATTCTTGAAAAAGTAGTTGCCACTCAAATACATTCACACCTTTCTCACAACAATCTCTATGAACAGTTCCAGCCTGTTTTCCACCCACTCCACAGCACAGAAACAGCAATAATAAAAATCATTAATGACCTTCTCATGGCAGCTGACTCTTTACTACTCATTATCCTCAATCTCCTTGACCTGAGTGCGGCCTTTGACACCATCTGTCATATCACCCTCTTCAAAAGATTGACATCCCCATTGGTATTACTCACACTCCACTAAACTGGCTCACATCCTACCTCACTGGCCGCACTCAGTTCATTCAGAATTCAGTCATTCAAATCCTCTTCCTCTTCCGTCACTACAGGGATTCCCAAACTGTGGTACGCGAGCTGCCACCAGGGGGTGCGCGAGAGGAAAAATGTAATGGCGGTCTGTTTTTTTAAGTGGTATTTTTCCATTAAAAAAACAAAACAAAAAAAAACATGAACTGTAAACATTTCCTTTGTAATCGCTTATATTTTAAATAAAAAACTATAATTTATCAGTTTTTGACAGAACGTAGAAGATAGCTTCTGTCTTCTACACACTGCTCTGCACTGCAGCCGCTATTTACATTATCAACTTCTAAATTCAAACTTCTTTCGCGTGTTGGCTGGCACTGAGCCAGTGCTGTCTTATATCACAACTATTGAGTGTTTTCAACCACATAATGTTTATTGTAAATTTCAGACATTTAAATACACATAAGTAATAGCTATAAATGATTTAGATTTTCCTGATATCAATGGAAGTGTCAATAATAATATTTTTCATTATAATAAGATGACACGTTTTATCATTTCAGAAACACATTGTGTAGGTAGCTTCACATTTTACCCTATTCTTCTCCCAGTTCGCCGGCCTCTTACTTTCATTTATTTCGTGAGAAGTGGAGAAACTGACGTGTTGTAAATCCAACAGATCCGATTCTCTGAACTGCCCATCGCGCATACAGCTCAACTCATTGTGAAGGCGTCTAAACAACAAAATTCCACTTAAACATATTTGACAATCGGAATATCAGTGTTTCATACTCTAGCTAGCTAATGTGTTTGTGAATATTTTTTATAAAAAAAGGACAAATGACAAAAGCAGATTCATTCAGTGCCGTGTGGTTGTGCTGTGTCCCGTGACAAGGAATGACGCGTCACCATGGAAACATTAAAATGACAAGTTCTAAATAACGGTTGTGCACGCTGGGGGGTCAGTTCGAATATTTTAAACTTGCATGTGAAAGAATTAAAAGTGGAAGCTTGTGCGTTGCTTTGTTGCATTATACTTACTCCTGTTTTCGGTCGAAGTCCACAGAAGTAAATTGTCGAGTTCACGTGCGCGATCATTGGTAACTAGATAACTAAGGATCGCTCATGCAAACTCGACAATCGCCCAAAAACAGGAAGAAAATGGACTTGGACAAAAACTACGACAAAACCTGTTGGAAAGCATATTTTGCAGCGATTTTTGTGTGAGCATATCAGTGAACACCCCAGACCACTCGGTGAGTTTCACGTCTTTGTAAACTAAAGTTTTATGCGTTTTAATGAATGATTGTTCGAGTGCACCTATGTTCACGTGCCGCCGTGTCGTGATTAGGCCATTGTCTGCAATATTTATTTCTTAATGTGATGGAATTATGTAATTGAGTGACGGTTGTGGCATCCTATCAGAGGAAGAGAATGGGGTATTTAATCAGGGGATGTCTTAACCAAAGAGCGTCACAACTCGTCCCTCCTTGTTTCGTCATCGACTGGTGCCGCAGGTATGTGTTGATAGTGGATGTGAGTCATGCGTTGAGAACGCTATTGATGGGTCTTCACTTCTTTGCATTATAGTGTGTCCACTAGTTTTTTTCCGACGTTTCACTACCAGCTCAGATTGGGTGTCTGCTCCTTCTTCAACGTTAGGTAAGCTGTTTTGTGCAGAGTAATGTGCTATGATGGCGTGCGGTATCATGTTATTAATGTGTTGCTTCCTGTACCCCAGCCGGTTGCCGGGATTGATGGTCGCGGTAAACAGTAGCCTACGGGAATTGTTTATGAAGTATTTTCTTCTTGTGGTAAATATTATTTATGAAAGCCGGAAAATTGTAGTGAGAAGAACACTAGTAACGTCTCGCTTCCCTTTAGGGTGTTTGTAAAGTGCGGGGTCTCCTCTCTCGTCATCCGGACGGGTTTCCGTCACGATCTATCTTTCCATGTCCGCCGTGATTGGACTTTGTAGGAATCTGAGCCCCGCTTGATGAACTGCAGTGTTCGTGCTGCTCCCTCTATTGCTGTGACTCGGCGTGGGTCGACGCGCCCGTTGCCGGGATTCCACTGTCTACTTTCTGCTTACTTTTAGAGGGACTGAGTATCACAATTTGAGTGATAGTTGGACGCACACTACTGTGCGTGGGTGTGGATGCGTGTGTGTGTGTGTGTGCTATAACAGCCTCGACTTCTGTTATTCTCCCTAGGCTCACCGTGCGTGTTGTGATTTATTTAGTTTCATTCGTGTGTGTGTGTGTGTGAGAGTTACGTTTGTTTAGGTGTGTTTTTCTTTTGCTTAATTACGTGTCTTTTTTGTTGTTCATTTGAAGATCAGCTGGTCTTTTGTGGCCTTGATCATGAGTATTTGTATGTTTTGTTCCTGCTTATTTTTAGGGTTGTATTAAACCCAGCTGTCTGTTTGTTTCTCCCCAGGGACTGAGGTGCTTCGGCGGAAGGACCTCCTCTGCATTGTGGTGCTGCTGTGGGGAGACACTTTTGAAGTGCCAGTGTGTGATTTACGTGCACGGTGACGTGTGGTGTGTGTGTGAGTAAGATCGTGCTTTTTGGAAAAGCCTATAAGTGGTCCTTCCGCCTGTAGCCCCAGCCTGGGTGGGTTGTTCTTTTTTTTTCTTGGGTTTGCCTTGGGTAAGAAAACCAGGTTCTAGAAGTGCTTCCACCCTTGTGGGTGGGGGATTGGGTTGTAGGAGCCATCATTGATGCCCCTGAGAATTGTTCTCTTTCAATGATATCATGTGTGCCTTTGTTTTTAAAAGAATGAAGTGATGTTTTTTTAAACTTTTGTACACTAATAAAATATTTTTTCTGTAATTTGATTGTTCTTGCGTCTCTGACCTTCCTGACACCCACGAACCTGTGTGGCTTAGTGCAATATTGGGTATATTCCCTGTTTGAGTCAGGGTGGCGTAGTCGACTATCACAAATTCTTTATTTTTTAAAATTATTTATTAGAACCCCCAAAAGCCGATCGATGCCACATTAACATTGAATTAAATAAAGATAGAATTATTTCAAAACGAAAATCACTTTAAAGAAAGGCTTTGTGCTTTCTGTTTAGGCTCTGTGAAAGTTTTAGTGCTGCTTCCAGAGAACGGTCACGCCTGCATTTTTTTCCTCATAAATGCAAACACGGAAAATAAAATAAAATGAAGATTTTATGTTCTGGGGAGAGTCAACCCTTCTTCATCCGGTGGGTAGGATTACTTTTGGTTTGTGCAGTGTAGCTAATTCACATAGGCCTATTTATTAAAATATTTAATTATCGGGGAATTATAGATCTCCTCCATAACGCTGAAATTGCCGAATTCGGCTCGATGTTTTGACGAATTACGCCACAGCACTTATATGATTGCACTGATTGGCTATAGCTGGGGGCAGACAGTGTCAATCAATGTATTGGAGATAGAGAAAACGGTAACCTTTTACACTTTTAAACAGAATAATTCAAAATGAAAGAAAACAGACTGCTCTCTGCTTATGTGGGCTAATCCGTATCAGCAACTGATAGATGTAAAGAAAACAAAGTTGCGTGTCAGATTTTCCTAACAAGCTACCTTTTTTTTAAAAATAAAAACGCAACCCGTGCTGTTTTAACAGGACTTTAGAAGAAAAGAAAAAAAAACAGAGTCGCGTATTATAAACTGACTCGCGCCTCCCCTATCGCTCCTTGGCGCCCCCCAGGGGAGGCGGGCCTCAACTATTGAAAACCACTGATCTATACGATGTTGTAATTCGGATTTTGAGAAGACGACGAGTGTAACGTTTGAGTGGCTCTATAAACGCGGGGAAATACGACAACTCTCGTCTCTCGTGCATCTTTTCATTCGACCATGTACGTTTTTTTTATCTCTGGGCAACATCTCAACTTTGCTTTACAAGTGGCACTGCACAGAAGATGGATAAGGTATAACGTTTTCAATGAGATTCTTATTGTATATACTGCTAACAAGTGCTGTCAATGTTAACACTTGCGATTAAGTTTGTCCAGTTTAACGTAAATTAACGCAGCATCGTCCTTGTAATTATCCTTACATTATGAACTGCAAATGCTTTTTTTTTGCATCTATGTGCAATTAGACTAAAGAGAACGCTCTGTACGTTTGGATCTGTACCGAGACCACCTCTTCAGCTGGGTCTCGGTTCGGTTGTTTGGTCCGCACCAGAGTTCGATTGCTGCATTCACACCTGCCCAAAAGGTCCGCACCATGGGGGGAAACGAACTAGAGTTCGATTCAATCGAACCAAACAAGGCAGGTGTGAATACACCCTAAGAATTGATTTTTTCACCACCCCTAATGGAGAGTACCCACCCACAAAGGTAGTGAATCAGGCGTGTGTGTGCGCACATGTACATATACATACATGAGTATTGGCCAGTGTATGTGAGTGTGTGTGTACATCGGGTGTCTGCTAATTGTAACACATTTAGTACGGTGAGGCAAGCTGTGACTTGACCTCACCCCGTTGTTAACTCATTAACACAGTTTAAGCTGGCTAAGCTTAAACTGTGGTTTGATCTAAACAAATTATCTCTCAATATAAAGAAAACTAAATTTATGATCTTTGGGAAACGTAGAATTCCTGAAGATTTAACTATTGAAGTACTGTGTGATAATTCCAGATTAGAAAGAGTCTATGAAAACTCGTTTTTAGGAGTAATAATTGATCATAAACTATGCTGGAAACCTCACGTCAACTATATTAGTTCTAAATTGGCAAGGATAAATGGTATACTTTGTAAAGTGAGACATATATTGAATCGGGATACAATGTATATTTTATACTGCACGCTTTTTCTTCCTTATTTGCACTACTGTACAGAAGTGTGGGGCAATACTTATAAAACTACCCTTAAGACAATATGCACAATGCAGAAAAAGGCAATTAGAATAGTCTGTAATGTTGGTTATTATGAACATACAAATGATTTATTTTTAACTTTGTGTTACGTTCCAGCCCCCAAAAAGGGAGGGGAACCTGATGACCCTCTGCTCAGACCCACAAATGCCAGCAAAAGAGGAATGGAGTCGTGGTGCGAGAAAAGGAGACAAATTCCAAATACCGTACAAACTGTGTTTTTATTTTTGTCACGGTAATAATGTAAATGATAAACAAATTTAAGGGAGAAAGGGGAGAGCTGGACGAACCAAAGAAAAGAAATAAACAAAAATACCCCACCCCTAACCTACACTAATTATACACATCACCTATCTGGCACACGATCAAGGCGCCCTAACCAAAATTACAGATGGTGGTCCGCCCAGGTCTAACTGGTGTATATAGACAGAGAAGTATGCCTACGGGTGATGTATACCCCGGGGTAGCTCTAAATCTACTCCCCCAACTCCCTATAAAACAAAGAACAAGAAAAGAGAAGTTAACACAAATAATAATAATATTTCACAAAGAACAAACTCAGTCCTGCTGCTCAAGTTCCAAAAGTGGAACACAAAGCTAGTGTTACTAGCTAACAAATCAGATTACAACATTATCAAAAGTATTATCAAATGTTCCAATCCTACTCTCAAAATAGACAACAAAAAAAAGTTATCTACAACTCACAATGTTTCCCAAAAAGGGATACCAACCACACTAACAGCAGGAACAGAGTGCAAAGCCCAGAGCAGAGTGCAAAGCCCAGAGCAGAGTGCAAAGCCCAGAGCAGAGTGCAAAGCCCAGAGCAGAGAGCAAAGCCCCGAGCAGAGAGTGAACAGATCCAACACAAGGCTTTTTAAAGAGCCCAGCCAGCTGCAGCCACTGACGAGTAGGAGGAGTTCCAAGATCCAATCTGCCGTTGATCCACCAATCAGCTGCTGGAATGGTTATTGAAGCCATCTTACCTGTAAGAAGAAAAAAACAAGAACCACAAGCAATGCCAGAAAAGAAAATCACTATAATACGAACCCAGTTCTCTGGGGACGTAACATGCCACCACCCAAAAGTTGTGCAAACCACTGTTTGCACACCTCTTAGTCTTGGTACACACGGGACAATGCGTCAGCAACTACGTTAGATGTTCCTTTGACATGAGTGATGCAGACATTATATCCCTGTAAAATCAGAGCCCACCGCATAAGACGACGGTTCTGATTGTACATTCTTTCGAGGAATGTAAGAGGATTATGGTCTGTGAATACTTTTACAGGTTCAACACTAGAACCAACATATACCTCAAAAAACTGTAAGGCCAACAATAAAGCAAGCGTTTCTTGTTCAATAGTAGAATACCGAGACTGGCATGGATTGAACTTCCTGGAGAAAAAACTAATTGGCCGATCTACACCATCCTCATCTTCCTGTACAAGGACTGCCCCAGCCCCCACCATACTGGCGTCTACCTCCAATTTGAAAGGTTTGTCAAAATTAGGAGCGGTTAACACAGGGGCGTTACAAAGCAGTGCTTTTGCAGACTCAAAAGCAGAGTTACACTCTCCAGACCACTTAAAAGATATTTTTGGACTAAGCAAAGTGGTAAGGGGTGCGACTACCGTTGAAAAGTTTTTACAAAAAGTCCGGTAATAACCCACCATTCCAAGAAAACGACGTAACTGACGGCGTGTCTTAGGGGTAGGATAGCTAGCAATAGCTTCGACCTTACTAGCAATGGGACGCACTTGCCCACGACCCACCTGTTTCCCCAGATATGTTACAGTAGCCTTACCGAATTCACATTTAGCCAAGTTGAGGGTTAGCGAAGCGTTCTCCAACCGCTGAAACACCAACCTCAACGTGGATAGATGTTCAGCCCATGTGGGTGAGTATACTACTACATCGTCAAGGTAAGCTGTACAGTTAGGGACGCCATCAAACACAATGTTAACTAAACGCTGAAATGTAGCGGGTGCATTGCACATTCCAAACGCCATAACCGTATACTGTACAAAAGTATCGGGAGTCACAAAAGCCGAAATATCAGAAGCACGTGGGGTTAAAGGCACCTGCCAATAACCTTTAAGTAAATCAAGTTTACTTACAAAAACAGCCGAACCAATCCGGTCAATACAGTCTTCTATCCTGGGCAGCGGATAAGAATCTGGCACCGTTACTGCATTGACTCGACGGTAATCTGTGCATAGACGGGACGTGCCGTCCGGTTTGGGAACTAAAATACACGGAGAGCTCCAAGCACTGTGACTATGTTTTGCCATGTCATGTTTTAACAAATAGTCAACCTCTTCTTTCATTAACTCACGTTTTTTTACATTTACCCGATAGGGATGTTGGCGAATAGGAGTTGTACTGCCAACATCCACATCGTGCATCAAAACAGACATGCTCTTAGGTACATCCTGAAACACAGTAAGAAAAGACTGTATTAGAGACACAAGATCATCTTTTTGACTACCATCCAAATGTTCCATCAACGAAGGCAAGTGTTGTAGCATCTCTGAATTACTAAGTCGTTTACACTGTTGTAATGAGTGACGCAATTCCAAACCATCATTGTTCTCTAGGTCCACAGTAGGCACAGGTACCACCAACACCACGCTGGATCCTACAGACTGGACTGGAACACTAGAGAGAGTGTCGGAAGAATTACGCACATGATAGGCCTTCAGCATGTTAACATGACACAAACGAGAAGAGCGCCTGCGATCTGGTGTTTTAATAATGTAGTTAGTATCACTAACTTTGTGCTCTACAACATATGGCCCAGAAAAACTGGCAGACAATGACGAACCTGGAATTGGTAACAAAACCAGTACTTGATCCCCTGGCAAAAACGCACGGTCTTTTGCTTGTTTGTCATACTGTCTTTTCATACGAGACTGAGAAGAAGAGAGCGACTCCTGAGCTAGCATGCGGGCAGCGTGCAGCCTCTCTCGCATCTGACTTACAAAGTGCAACACATTTTTAGGGGCACTACTAGGCGCATCAGATAAAACATGCTCCTTTAACACTTTTAACGGACCCCTAGGTGTATGTCCGAACACGAGGTCAGCTGGGCTGAACCCTAAAGATTCCTGCACCGTTTCCCTTACAGCAAACAAAACAAAGGGCACACCCTCATCCCAATCAGCACCTGTCTCCATGCAATACTTCCTCAGCATAGTTTTGAGGGTCTGGTGCCAGCGTTCAAGAGCCCCCTGACTCTCTGGATGGTAAGCACTGGAGACCTGATGCGATATGGACAATGTCTTTAATGCAGAAGAAAACAGTTTGGACATAAAATTAGTTCCTTGATCCGTCTGGATCACTCTGGGGAGACCAAAGGTGGAAAAGAACTTGATCAGACTCTTTATAATCGTCTTAGCTGTAATTGTCCGGAGAGGAATAGCCTCTGGATATCGAGTGGCACTGCACATTATGGTAAGCAGAAACTGGTTACCTGTTCGAGTTTTTGGCAATGGACCCACACAATCAACAATCACCCGCTCAAACGGTTCTCCAATCACGGGAATCGGTTGAAGTGGCACACAAGGAACAGGTTGGTTCACTTTTCCTGCAAGTTGGCATACATGACAGGTTTTACAGTATTTCACAATGTCCGATTTCAATCCTGGCCAGAAGAAATGTCGTAGGACTCTGTTGTAAGTTTTAGTTACCCCTAAATGTCCGGACCATGCAGGGTTATGAGCCAGTGACAATACTTGCTGTCGTAGTGGTGATGGAACGACTACCTGCCAAACTGTGTCCCAGTCCTCACCGGTATTATGTGCAGTCCATTTGCGCATTAGAACACCAGCGTCCACAAGGTAAGCAGCCCCCTGTACTTTTGCCTTTTCGAGAGAGACCACAGAATCAAAACATTTATTAAGACTGACATCCTCTTTTTGCCACTCAATCAGCTTCTCTGGCGTGATGGATGACAACACATCTAACTGAGGAGCGACTCTGCACCCCCTTTTCTCAGCCTGCACAGAAAGTAATGCCTCTGGTTTAGGTTCTACAACTACAGGTTCAACCCGTTCAAGAATAGAGTCAGATAGATTCACTGTATCCCCCTGCATACGAGCCTGTGCCCGTGTTAAAACACATGCAGGGAACACTTGAGGGTACTTCTGAAATAGGACATTGTCAGAGACATTAGACTGAGGTCTGTCTGTTACTTCTAGTACTGGGGACACCTTACCTCCAGCAATGTCGTTTCCTAATAATAATGCTACCCCTTCCACTGCCAATGTAGGCACCACCGCAACACGGAACCGACCTGAAACCAAATCAGAACGCAAGTGAACCCAGTGTAAAGGCACAGAAATTGGGTTAGCTTCAATACCACACAAAAATATGTGTGATCCACAGTATGTTTGATCAGACCATGGCAACACATCTGTAAGGATAACTGACTGAGCCGCACCAGTGTCACGCAAGATTTTAATTTCCCTCTGGTCTTCAGTTTTCCCGGTGCATGAAACACCCCCTACAGACACAAATGGAGCATACAACAGGTCTGGTTTCTTTGAGAACACCTCGCCAGCACATCTAGCTTCCTGAAAAGAAACAGTCTGAGTTAAACCAACACTCTTACGGGAAGATGGAGGTGACTTAGACTTGTTCTTCAGTAAGGAACAATCTGAGATTAAATGGCCTTTCCGGTGGCAATAAAAACATTCCCTCTCCTCTTTCCTAGGAACAGTAGAAGGATCTAAAGAGCGTGATGCTCCGCCTGCTGATGAAACGAACGTTCTACTTTGACTGGATGCTGTGAACACTGTTTTATGTGTTAAGGCATATTCATCGGCCATTACCGCTGCCTGGCTCAACTTCACCACCTTGTTTTCACTCAAATGCATCACTATTCTTTCAGGTAGGTTGTTCTTAAAATCTTCCAACAAGATCTGATTTCTCAAAGCCTCATAAGTAGATGTTTTATTGGCTGCACACCAGCGGTCAAACAAGGACTCTTTGTCCCTGGCAAACTCAACAAATGTTTTACTACCACTTTTCTTATAGTTTCTAAATCGTTGCCTATAAGCCTCTGGCACCAGCTCATAGGCACGCAGTACAGTAGCTTTGACCACATCATAATGCAAACTATCCTCTATGGAGAGAGAGGCTACAACCTCCTGGGCCTTCCCAGTTAGCTTACATTGAAGAAGTAGAGGCCAGACCTCTTTTGGCCACTGTAAGGCAGCAGCTACTCGTTCAAAAGCTGAAAAATATGAGTCTACCTCAGACTCACGGAATGGGGGAACAACTGCAATGTTCCTGCCTACATCAAAATGACCTGGCTTGCCAACTGAGTAAGGAGACACCCCAGCCTCAAGTTCCATTCGCCGAATGTGAATTCGAGCTTCCTTGTCTGCCTCTATTTTTCTCATTTCTATCTCATACCTCCTTTTGTCTTCCCTGTCTTTTTGGTCTGCTTCTTGACGGGCTGCTTTCAGCTTTAGCCGAGCGACCTCTACAGATTCAGGAACCACTGGAGAAAATGGATCATACTTTGGCAGAGTTCGAGGTACCGGAGCATCCCCACCCCCCACACCACCCTTCGGCCGTGCAGGCGAGAGATTCCCTACGTCCTCCTCGTCCTCCCCTTCATCTTCTATCTCCACATCCTCAACAGCCATAACTCCTGCCCTTGACAGACTCAATAAATGGCCTTTAATCACTGCTACTAGATTCGCTTTACGAGCCTGCCTATCAACGGTTAGATTATAGTAGTCTGCTAATGAAAATAGATCTACCTTACGCAGATTACACAATGACCCCAATGAGGGCTCTGCAATAAAGCCTGCCACCTCTGAAGTAGCCGCCATACTCACCCCAACTCCAATGCACTATTCAGTACACTAAAACTATTCAGACAACTATAAATACCAACCAACTCTAGGACAGAAAACATCCACTATTATGCCAAACAAAACTACGAAGCCTTTTTCACACCTCAACACCACATCTCAATCACCAAGCATCAAGTGGTCCGAGCATGGGGGCACCAAGATCCCGGACGAGCCCCCATTTGTTACGTTCCAGCCCCCAAAAAGGGAGGGGAACCTGATGACCCTCTGCTCAGACCCACAAATGCCAGCAAAAGAGGAATGGAGTCGTGGTGCGAGAAAAGGAGACAAATTCCAAATACCGTACAAACTGTGTTTTTATTTTTGTCACGGTAATAATGTAAATGATAAACAAATTTAAGGGAGAAAGGGGAGAGCTGGACGAACCAAAGAAAAGAAATAAACAAAAATACCCCACCCCTAACCTACACTAATTATACACATCACCTATCTGGCACACGATCAAGGCGCCCTAACCAAAATTACAGATGGTGGTCCGCCCAGGTCTAACTGGTGTATATAGACAGAGAAGTATGCCTACGGGTGATGTATACCCCGGGGTAGCTCTAAATCTACTCCCCCAACTCCCTATAAAACAAAGAACAAGAAAAGAGAAGTTAACACAAATAATAATAATATTTCACAAAGAACAAACTCAGTCCTGCTGCTCAAGTTCCAAAAGTGGAACACAAAGCTAGTGTTACTAGCTAACAAATCAGATTACAACATTATCAAAAGTATTATCAAATGTTCCAATCCTACTCTCAAAATAGACAACAAAAAAAAGTTATCTACAACTCACAATGTTTCCCAAAAAGGGATACCAACCACACTAACAGCAGGAACAGAGTGCAAAGCCCAGAGCAGAGTGCAAAGCCCAGAGCAGAGTGCAAAGCCCAGAGCAGAGTGCAAAGCCCAGAGCAGAGTGCAAAGCCCAGAGCAGAGTGCAAAGCCCAGAGCAGAGAGCAAAGCCCCGAGCAGAGAGTGAACAGATCCAACACAAGGCTTTTTAAAGAGCCCAGCCAGCTGCAGCCACTGACGAGTAGGAGGAGTTCCAAGATCCAATCTGCCGTTGATCCACCAATCAGCTGCTGGAATGGTTATTGAAGCCATCTTACCTGTAAGAAGAAAAAAACAAGAACCACAAGCAATGCCAGAAAAGAAAATCACTATAATACGAACCCAGTTCTCTGGGGACGTAACACTTTGCAAACATTAAAATTTGAAGACATAGTGGATCTTAAGACTACACAAATTATCTACAAAGCTAAAAACAAAGTACTTCCTAATAATATTCAAAAATGGTTTAAGGAAAGAGATAGTAGATATAATTTAAGAAGGAGAGGAAATCTCTCCCAATCAATTGCACGTACCACACTCAAAAGCATGTGCATATCTGTCAATGGGGTAAGGCTGTGGAATAATTTACCTGTAATAATTAAAGAAAGCAATCATATTGTGCAATTTAAAAGAAGGTTTAAAATGTTTATATTAGAAAAGTATGATTTAAGGTAGACTGGGACATATGTTTCATTTCCTCTTCAAGAGGATGATTTGAATTATTATACAGTCTGTTTCTTGCCATTCCTTTAATATTCATTGTCAGTATTACATTTTGTGTTTTTTGTTTATTTATTTATTTATTTTTTGTTTTTTACATTATAATTGTATTGTGTGACTTATTTTTAGATAAAATGTACTGCAAATGATTAAGTTTTTTTTTTTTTTTTTTTGTTTCTCAAAAAGGATAAATTCTGATATTTTGTAAAGAGAAAACAGTAGCCGTTTCAAATCCAGATTTGTAAATGGGGAAGGAAAACATAAGTTAGCTTCTTCCTTCTCCTTTTTTTTTCTATATTCTTTTTCTTCTCTTTTGAACATGCTGAGATTTTGTTTTTATTATTTTTTGTTCGGATATGCTCTGTTATCAATGACCATGTTCTGAAGAGGAAAAGGAAATGAAAAGAAAAGAAATAAATTATTCATTCATTCATTCATTCATTCATTAGTTAATTTTCCCTACTACTCTCCCTTGTTACCTTCCTTATTTAATCTCCCTGTTTGTTCTGTCCTGTGCCAGATTGTTGAGGAAGTTTCCCTGTTTAGGTCTCTGGTCCTGAAGTGTCTTGCCTGCCTTGGCCTTTGTGCCCGTGTGCTGTGCTCCAGTCCTGCCACTACTAGCACCAGACTGTGCGATTTTCCACCACAGATTTGTTTATGTTTTTCTTTTTGTTTGTTTGCACCTCAATAAAATCCTTACGTTTCCCGTAAAATCCCTAAGTTTTCACCTCATACTTTAAACAGACCTGACAAATTTATACAACCTTGAGTGGAACACCTCATATAGTACAATAGTAACACTAGTACAGTAAAGACTATTTTTCTTACTATGTCCAAACTACAGATTACATTTTAAGAAGAGATGTGTAACCTCTGAGTGACCTGTTCATTATCTTCAATACTATGTAAGTAGGACTAAAACATTTAATTCAATCTAAACACACAAAACTCAAGAAAAAAATTACAACATTTTTTCTTCATTTCTAAGCAGGTTTATTCAATGTTAGTCAGGTATATTGTATTACAAGATTCCCCCTTGAACAAAGAGAAAGATAGACAGCGTATTATTTAATTTTTTTCCATTTATAGTAAATTTAACCCAATATTCACCCAACAACCTAAAATCATTTAGTTTGTATATATTGTTTTAAATAGCACTTCCTCAATAACGATAAAACAATACAGTTACAATAGAGTTATTAGAGAGATTTTTAAAGAATTTATTTGTAATGTCTTTGTTAAATTTTTTAGTCCTTTTTCAGGTCAGTATCAGTTAGTTATTAATGATTGCTTCTTTAAAATGTAGATTTAAAAGTGCTTGCAAAACTTTTTTAAAGAAAGTGCTGAACATATTGATTATAAATGCAGGATCTTTAATTCATCAGGGTTCCTGAGCTTTCAGACTCATGGAGATCGCTGTAGAGTGGAGGAAGTCCAAAGATCTGTGTCTTCTTCTTCTATATCCACGGTCGCATAACTGAAGATGGCAGACAAGAATATAAATTTAACCTCAAATACATGCTTTCTACAATGCAAAGGCTGTTGAAGTTGAATGTGTTTTCTATTAGAAAGACCAGTTGTAAAAGGTTTACAATTTGCTTGAAGGCTACTATCAGTAATGCTGTTGAGATTTACTGTTACCAGACCAAACTTACCAGAGCACATCTGCCATTTTGTACAAGGCAAAGATGAACCTGACAGTGCAGGAAGAAGTGGTCAGAAATTCCTGAGAAGGTGAACATCCTGAAGGAGAAACGGCTTGTTGTATCAATACCGTTCTGAACGACTTCCACTGTGGTATCTTCAGGGTTGGCGCATCTAGGAAGGGAGGAGGGTTTTTCAAGGGAAGGTAATAAAGGCAAAATTAGAGCATGGCAAAATTTTAATGCCTGGTTTGTGATGTATTTGGTATGAACTAGGCACCAAGTATGTTTTGGTCAGACTTTAGAATAACGGTCCATCATTAATAGGTAACTGTGCAAGAAGGACACGTTTTCTTAACTTATATGGAAATAGTGTTGTTATTGGCGGCCTGTTTTAATTTTAGTTTTAGTCTAGTCTTTGTGTCAAGCTGACATTTTAGACATATTAGTTTTAGTCACGTTCATATTCTTTTTAGTCTAAGTCTAGCTTTAGTCGATGAAAACTGATGACATTTTAGTCTAGTTTTAATCGACGAAAACCGATGACATTTTAGTCTAGTTTTAGTCGACGAAAGACAGTCTAATTTTGTTTTGTTGGCGCGTGCGCGAGCGATCGGTTGTTTGTGTTTGTAGCTCCGGAGAATTTCTTCACAAATCCTTGATTTTCTTCTTTACCACTTATTTATAAACAAGCACTTTCTATTTTTATATTATGTGAACTTATCCTCGATAGTATTCCTTATAAAAAACAATTGGATTGCTTTGACATCGCTACTTATATCCAACCTCCCTAAATCCTGGCTACTAGCCTTTAGCCCGCTAGCATTCCACGCGTGCCCTCTCGCCTATTGATCGTCTCATCTTACACCCGTTTCACTGAATCCTGGTTATTTCCGACATTTCAATCCTAAATTAGTAGTGATAGTTGTAGTATCACTACTAATTTACTGATCATCCGTTATAATGGCGAACATATCAGATGCGTGTCTAACATTACCTTTGAGTGCAGATGAAAACACATTCGAGCTCTTCACGGTGAAGCAGGAGCTGGAATACGTCGAGAAACAGATCCGCGGTCTGCTGGTGAAGCAAGCCGAGCTGCTGGATCGGCGCTCAACGCTTGAAGCATCACGCGCCGACGCTAACAAATCAAATCACTCTTTGACTCCGAGTTCATCTACGCCGTACGTTACTCTGCCGAGGAAGATGCGATCATCTAAGGCTTCATTCACTCCGGCACCGAAACAACATGGACCATGGATCACACAGCGGAAGACTCGAGCCAGAGCTGCCTCTCCGCCCCTCCCGGTCTTCGAGATCTCCACCCGGAACCGCTTCTCCCCTCTTCGCGAGCCGGAACGCGATGACGCCGTGATCATCGGCACATCCATAGTCCGCCATGTCCGCGCTAATTCGGATAAAGGTAAAGTGCGCACTCACTGCTTTCCTGGTGCTCGTGTTCTTGATGTTGCTGCACAGGTTCCCGAGATCCTGAACGGGGACGAGCGCGTCGGAGCTGTTGTGCTGCACGCGGGAGCGAACGACATCAGGCTGCGGCAGACGGAGGTTCTGAAGAAGGACTACAGGAGCCTGATAGAGACGGTACGCAGCACAGCGCCTAAAGCAGCGATCATCGTGTCTGGACCGCTTCCCACGTACAGACAAGGACAGGAAAGGTTCAGTAGACTTTTTGCATTAAATGAATGGTTAATGTCATTGTGTAATGAACAGGGGCTGCACTTTGTAAATAACTGGCATCTGTTTTGGGAAAGACCGAGGCTGTACAGCACAGATGGTCTCCATCCCAGCCGAATCGGAGCGGCTGTGCTGTCGGACAACATTTCCAAGACATTACGCACCAGATGACTAATGAGTCAAAGTCCAAATTACAGCCTTTGCGGTCCAAACTTAACTAATAAGCATAGTGTGGAACATTATATAGAAACTGTGTCTATTCCTCGTTTAGTGAAGCCAAACAATAAATCTAGTGTAGGATCTAGCAAAAATCTTATTGTAATTAAACCAGAAAATCTAAATATCAGTCAACAAAAACAATTTCTAAAGCTAGGTCTCCTAAACATTAGATCGCTCACACCTAAGGCGGTTATCGTAAATGAAATGGTCACAGACAATAACTTCGATGTTCTGTGCCTTACTGAAACCTGGCTTAAACCAAATGAGTATTTCGGTCTAAACGAATCTACTCCGCCAGGATACTGTTATAAACATGAGCCTCGTCTGATCGGTCGTGGCGGCGGTGTTGCAACAATCTATAAAGATATTTTTAATATTACTCAGAAAACAGGTCACAGGTTTAATTCATTTGAAGTACTTGTGCTAAATGTTACGCTCTTAGATGTAAGAAGGAAATCTATATTATCTCTAGCCCTGGCTACTGTATATAGACCTCCAGGGCCATATGCTGAATTCCTAAAAGAGTTCGCAGACTTTCTCTCGGATCTATTGGTAAATGTCGATAAAGCAATAATTGCTGGAGATTTTAACATACACGTAGATAATACAAATGATGCTTTAGGGGCTGCGTTTACAGATTTATTAAACTCCTTTGGGGTCAAACAAAACGTCAGTGGTCCCACTCATCGTCTAAATCATACACTAGATTTAATTATATCATATGGAACCGATCCAACTGATATAGATATTATACCGCAAAGCGATGATGTCACTGATCATTACATGGTGACTTGCATAATACGTACTGCTGAAATATGTCATGTTGCGCCACGTTATAGACCAGGCAGAACAATCCTTCCAACCACTATAGATGGATTTTCAAATAGCTTACCTGATCTATCTAAGCTGCTAAGTGAACCCAAACAAACAGATGAATTAGAGGAAATGACTAGCAGTTTAAGCACCATTCTTACTAGTACATTAGATATTGTTGCGCCAATTAGATTAAAAAAGGTTCGAGAGAAAATTAAAGCACCGTGGTACAACAGTGCTACGCATGCTATCAAGAGAGAAACTCGCAACTTAGAGCGTAAATGGAAACAAACTAATTTAGAGGTCTTTAGAATCGCGTGGAAAGACAGTATGTCACGTTATAAAAAGACACTAAAAACAGCCAGGGCTGAGCATCTCCGCAAACTAATCGAAAATAACCAAAATAATCCAAGGTTTTTATTTAACACCGTGGCTAGACTAACAAATAAACAGACATCACCAGAGCAAAATATACCTTTACAGTTTAGTAGTAATGATTTTATGAATTACTTCAACGCGAAAATAGAAAGCATCCGAAACAAAATTATAAATGTACAATCCGCTATGGTGTCTTATGATTCAGCTTCAATTATGGACCCTCTAGAACAACTAAACCGCTTTACAACGATAGGACAGGAGGAGCTAAATAAACTTATCATTGCATCTAAACCAACAACTTGTTTATTAGATCCAATACCCACTAAACTACTGAAAGAACTATTACCTGTAGTGGAAGAGCCTCTCCTCAATATTATTAACTCGTCTTTATCTTTAGGTCATGTCCCAAAAATATACAAGCTGGCTGTAATAAAACCGCTCATTAAGAAACCGCAATTAGATCCAAATAACTTGGCAAATTACAGACCCATTTCAAATCTTCCATTTATGTCCAAAATACTTGAAAAAGTAGTGTCCGCTCAATTGTGCTCTTTTTTGCAAGAAAATGATATCTATGAAAAATTCCAGTCAGGATTCAGACCGCATCATAGTACAGAAACTGCGCTAGTTAAAATTACAAATGATTTACTTTTAGCTTCTGACCAAGGCTGTATCTCAATACTAGTCCTACTTGATCTTAGCGCTGCGTTCGACACTATAGATCATAAAATACTCTTGGATCGACTACAAAACTTCACCGGTGTTCAGGGACAGGCATTAAGCTGGTTTAGATCGTACTTATCGGACCGTTCTCATTTTGTCTGTTTAAATGGGAAAAAATCAAAGATAACGTCAGTAGACTATGGAGTACCGCAAGGATCAGTTTTAGGCCCTCTGCTATTCTCAATATATATGCTGCCACTTGGTAATATTATAAGAAAACATGGAATTAATTTCCACTGTTACGCTGACGACACTCAATTATATATTTCATCACGACCAGATGAAAACACTAACTCATCTAAAATGACAGAGTGTCTCAAAGATATAAAATGCTGGATGACGCGTAATTTCCTGCTATTAAATTCAGATAAAACGGAGGTATTACTTATTGGTCCAAAAAACTACTCACAAAACCTCTCACAATACAACTTTAATATAGACGGATGTCCTGTTACTTTATCCACAACAGTAAAAGACCTGGGTGTTATACTAGACCGCAACTTGTCTTTCGAAGATCATATTTCATATGTTACAAGAACAGCCTTTTTCCACCTTAGAAACATTGCTAAGCTACGTAACATGCTATCTATTTCTGATGCAGAAAAATTAGTTCACGCATTCATGACCTCGAGACTAGATTACTGTAATGCTTTATTAGCTGGTTGTCCTGCATCCTCAATAAACAAGCTACAGTTAGTACAAAATGCAGCTGCTAGAGTTCTTACTAGGTCAAGAAAATATGATCATATAACACCGATTTTATCATCTCTACACTGGTTACCTATTAAGTTCCGCATCAACTACAAAATACTACTACTGACCTATAAAGCCCTAAATGGTTTAGCACCTATGTACTTAACGGACCTTCTTTCGCCCTACAATCCACCGCGTTCCTTAAGATCACTAAATTCAAGGCTTCTGGTCATTCCTAGGATATCGAAGTCCAGTAAAGGAGGGAGGGCGTTCTCGCATTTAGCTCCAAAACTCTGGAATGGCCTTCCCGATACGGTCCGAGCCTCTGACTCGCTGACACAGTTCAAAACTAGATTAAAGACGCATCTCTTTAGTCAAGCATTCACATAATGCTTACCTTCTAGTCCTCTGTTATGCCATACGGAACCGTTTGCCACTGAAACTGCTTAACGCACCAGTGGGGCTCGACAGCCTTTTAGACAAACGGGTCGGCGCGTATGGTTGGGTTGCGGAGAGTTCGGGTTACGGAGAGTTTGTGAGTTATAACGGAAATTATTATGAACATCAGCTATGCTAATTATTTCCCATCTGCCTTTCTGCTGTTATCTCGGGACGCTTGTCCCGAGAAAAATGGCGTTCGTCAGGTCCAGTTTTGTGTCCAGCCTCTCACGGGGATTTCGGATGCCCCAACGCCTGTGATGAGACGACTCAACGCCTGTGATGAGACGACTCAACGCCTGCGATATGTTATGGCGCCGTTTGATTCATAAACAATATTTATATTTAATATTTATATTTAAACAATATGAATGTAAGCCAGAGGAGAACTGGCCCCCGACTGAGCCTGGGTTCTCCCAAGGTTTTTTCTCCATCCAATCTGATGGAGTTTGGTTCCTTGCCACTGTCGCCTTGCTTTTGGCTTGCTTTGAGCTTGCTCAGTTGGGGTTATTTATTTAGTGTTTAGCAATGTTGTTGATCTGTGTTGTGCTACTTACATGTTATCACTGTGAAGCTGCTTTGATACAATCTGTATTGTGAAAAGCGCTATATAAATAAATGTGACTTGACTTGACTTGACTTAATTTTAGTCAATGAAAATTGTATTTTAGTCTCTTTTTAGTAGGCAATTCTATTTAACCCAGTCAAGTAGCCTACCTAGTAGTAGGCTAGCCTATAGACGAAACCAAATTTTTCTTTTAGCCAACCCATTTCAAACAATCTTATCTTCTTATTATCTTCTTATATTATTGTTACCTAATAAACTCAAGAATACATCTTTTCCAGACACGGAAGACGCTCTGAATTGAATTTACATTTTTATTTTACCAACCAAACATGTTAGAAGTAGCCTACACGCATGGTGAAATGAAAGTTTTTCCAAATGTCATTTCTTCTTTTTCTCCCAAAGACCTTTCTCTGTGTCAGACTTAACTTTGTTTGTTGTCATTTATGCGCCTGTTTCACGCATACTCCGTTTGCAGTGCGCATTTTTCCCGCACCCATGTTACAGTTATTAGATTAGCGCTTATACCACGCGCTCTAGCGCAATGGATGTAGGCTAAAATACTGATTTGAAATAAAAAATAGAGAATAAACGTGATTGTGGTACAGCCGTAGATCAGTTGCGCACTGCAAACGCAGCACATGTGAAAGCAATAACGCGCGCTGCTCCTGCATTCACACAGCAACACACACCGCATACACTCTACACACGGAGTGTGTGTGAAACAGCTGTAACTCACGCAGCTGCTTCTTCTAAATAATGCCGCGAGTGGGGCTTGATCTGAAGTCGCATGCGTTTGCACAGTGCGATCTGATGCAGCCCCTGAAGTGACACAGGAAACAGAAATGCTGCGTAATAATAATGCAAGTACGAGACGAAATAACGCTAAATAACATTTCGTCTCGTTTTGGTCAACGAAAATGAAGAGACATTTTAGCATAGTTTTTATTTTTGTAAACCACATTTAGTCTAGTTTTTATTCGTCAACGATATTGCATTATACATTTAGATATAGTCATCGTCACACGACCAGCATTTACGTTGCGTCTCGTCTCGTTTTCGTCACGTGATAAAGGTTCGTTGACGACAATATTTAGTCATAATTTTCGTTGAAGAAAGCAACACTATATGGAAATATGATGAACTAATCATTAGGTAATAGCTAATATAGGACTGTGCCAGTTTTTAATTATGCAATCAATTCTTATAGAATCAAATTAATAAAGAACTATTTCAGTCATAAATTCACTATTACTAGATGATTAGTTCATCTGGTTTCCATATTAGTTAATAGTACTATCTAAAGTGTTAATGTAGTCCTCATTTTTGCTGCATTACTTCCCTTTTAGTGATGGACCATTATTTTCAAAGTGTTATCCAATTTTGTTGAGATGGAAACAAATTTGACCATATAACTAAACATCAAGTCACTCACTCGTTGATAATCAGATTCCAGCTAACATGATATTCTGAATCATTAACAGGTGTGGCCCAGCACTTGTCCAGAACTGTTGCGATTTGGTTTCTATCCACTCCTTCCACCTCGACAGCCACATATATCCGCTGGTTCACCTGGATTTGCACCTCTCCGTCATATGGGCTAGTAAACTCTGCATCAAGGTAGGGAATCATGCGGATCTGGTATGTGCCCTGGCCAGCAGGAAGTTCCTTACTTATCACACTTTAGGCAAACACATAAAAATAACAGCAACCATGGTCTAAGTCAATTGTAATGGTGACAGCTCATGCCTTATGACACTCAAACCTCCAGCCTTTCAGTTATCAGGTTAAGCTCCAAACCTGCTTTATAACCACTGTAACCTTTATCAATTCTTTATCATCACATTATTGCTTTATCAACACTTAGATAATTGATCTGATTAATTTGAGTATATAATAAGCAGTCTATGTCATGTTCTAAAAGACAGACGTGTTAAATATTAGAAAGTATTAGAAAATATTATCAAGATCACAGTCATCCTTTGATCACTGCAATTAAAAAACAGTCACACTGGAGGTCCCATTAATGTGCATAAACTAAAATCAACTAACAAATGAGCAATACATTTGTTATTACTGTTAATTCTTGGTTCATGTTAATTCAGGTCCATTTAATAACATTAATAGATAAAACTTTTGATAATTATGTGATTATTTAATAATCCATTAGTAAATGTTAAAATTAACATTAAGATAAATGCATTAGAAGTATTTATCATTGTTAGTTTGAGTTAAGCAATGTAGTTAACTAATGTTAACCAATGGAACCTTGATATAAAGTGTTACCAAAAAATATTATAGATTGGTCTTAAAGCGACTTTGGTAGTATTCAGACAGTCATTTAATTTGGCGGCCATCTTTGAAACACCTCTCGGGCACGCAAGTGCAGCTCCTATCTTTTTGAATGTGGAAACATCAAATTCTCCAAAAGAGTTTGCCAAGCTTACAAATAAATTTCATATTTGAGATCACCAATGAAATCTGACTAGTGTAACATAAATTTTGTTCCTAAATATGACAGAAATCAACATTTTTCAGCCTGAATCAAGCTAATGATCTATAGTCTGATCCTACACACTGTTCTTCAGAAGATATTGAGAACCCTTACCCGCCTTCGGCTCGGAAAGCCACGGGCATAGATATGGTCTGGATCAGAGGGTACACACAAGAAAATGTCATGTTCATCCATATCTGTCTTGAAATGATGCGGTGGTCAGTGTCCGTCGGGTTAGACTGAATGGAGTTTTGGTAGATGAAGTGAGTCCTGTTGCTCTGAGGAAGAGAATAAATGTAAACTTCAAGCAAGGGCACAATTTACTAATCATTACACACATAGGACTGTATGTTCAGTATGGATATGTATCTTATAAGTAGCTCTACCCAGACAGCAAACTGACATTGAATCAACGTGGAAACGACGTCTCTCGTGACATTGAAACAACGTTGATTTTGCTCATCGAATTAACGTTTAACCAACGTCAGACCCGGCATTCTTCAAAGCTGAATGAAAATCGAAAATTGGTTTGCGTTCATAACGTTGAAACAACGCGTTGATTTCAAGTTGATTTTCCGTTAGTTTTGAAAGAATGACGCGTCTGACGTTGGTTCAACGTTAATTCGATGAGCAAAACAATGTCAGATCAACGTTGTTTCGATGTCATATTTCCACGTTGATTCAATGTCAGTTTGCTATCTGGGTAGTGATGAAATAGAAAATTAAAGATCATTACCATCAGAGTGGTACCACATACGTGGCCTTTATTGTCGAAATAAAACACAAGTCTGCCATCCTCGAGGGTTCCTGTGCAGTTTGGGTCATTTAGGTGCAGGTGCTCAAGATAAAAACCAGATTCGAAGAGCTGGCAGCGGGATAGAGATATGGAGCCGGTGCTGCTGGCACAAGACTCCACGGCATCTGAGCAGATAAAGGATTGCAAAGATTATATACATGAATATTGTGTGTGTGTGTGGGGGTTAAAATTTAATTTGAGATCACATTAATAGATGTAGGTGGCAATTTTTTTGTGAAATAAATTATTGTGACAGTGGACGATTGCAATACTGTTTTTCTGTGTTGGTTTATCACTAGCAGTTCATGCCTTATTTGGCCTTTACTGCAGCACTCTTAAAACATCTTGTCTATGGGACCGTGTGAGTAAGGATTCGGTATGGGGCGGGGCGTGTATATTTTATATCTATAAATAGCGCGACAGCGAGTAGACGGCATAACTTCCTGACGCTTTGACCTTTTCCATCTCCATCCAGTGTTGTGATCCAGAAGCATCATAGAGAGTTGCGAGTGTGGCATTTTTGTTCTAATATAAAGATGTAAGTATGTTTTTATTTATTGATTTCATGTTAAACGAAGGGCGGAGGTCCTGCAAGAGTGTGAGTGTGTGGGTGATTTAATTGTGTGGATGATTTGGGCTAGTCCCGAGCGCTGGATGCCGTGTTTAATCCATAGCCACGAATCATTTACCCAGTCTGTTTTACTCGTAGATTATGACAGAGGTATGTGTGTGTTAGATTGTCAGGTTTGGGTTGGTGTTAACATTTCATGTCTAATTATTGAATTATCTAACAATTCTGTAAGTTGAAGTTGTAATGATGTTGCATGGAATTTGTGTCAGAGGTCTATTTAGATCTGTATTTTAGATATTTATGGTTTGTTTTGTGTTTATTTGGCAGATCCTCCTTTGTGGAGTCCCATGCACGTGGACCTCTGACGTCTAGGCCCTACTGTTTTGTTTATGATTTATTTTTCGTTATAATAACCTTAAAGTTTTGGTTATATATTGATTTTCTGGTTTTGTTTCATTTGTGGTTTCTTATTTTTGTTTACTGATTATATTATTTGAGTTTGGTTTTGACCAACTGCTGTGTTTGGATATGATATGTACAGTGGAGTGTTAATTTATATTCCTTTGTGTGTTAGGAGCCAGCCTGTGTGAGAGTACTTCCTCTGGGGTCGTTTGGGCCTTTCCTTCACTGCAGCTGGTGTGAGATTTCCTGCACTGCATGTGTATGGATTTGGGAGTGTAGAGTGGTTTGTATAATGCACTGGTTTTGCTTTTAGAAGTGATTTTAAACTCTTGAGAATCATTCACGTGTGGTGTGTGCTCTCATTTTCACACAGGCTTGGTCACTCCTATGGTAAAACTAGTGGATTGTGACATTTAATAGTCAACCTAATGTCTATGTTGATTAAGTTTTATTGCTCCTTTTATAATAAACACAACTAAAAGATGTTTATGACTCATTACCAATAACAGTCATTAAACTTGAAGGTCATGTCTTCGCTGTTTTCCCAATTACTGTTTGTTTGAACTTGGGATGGTGTTATTTCCGTGGGTATATAACCCCAGGTGGCGTAGTTAGGACAAGTGTGTTGGTTTCCTAAAAGTGGGTCTTGTACAGTAAGTCCAGTTGAGCACATACAGAAATGAACATGAGGACCCAAATTAACCAATTCCACAGAATGAGAAAAGAGCAGAGTGTAGACTGTGAAAATACACAACAAGTGTGGGAACACTTACCAAAGTTTTCAGGATTTGGTCTTTGTCCTTGCAAGCAACAACAGCCATAGACACCATCTCTCTCCTGGCAAGTCTCTTTTTCAGTGCAAGTATTACAAACTAAAACAGACAAGAAGAAGATTATTGCCCAAAAAAGACATGGAAGCATGCAGTGATTTGGATCTGGACCTATCCATATGTATTACAGTATATCAGTCCATCAGAATGGCTAAAGGCTAGAGCCATTGTAATTTCATCGAAATTGACAACAGACCTGCGAAAATAAATACAAAAAAATAACCATTACCGTCATAACATCTGTAGGGTCTGGACCCATCAGACACACACTAAATATTTATTATATATAAAGGTTTATCAAACTCCAAAACTATGAACACCAGGGCTGAAACAGTGTCATGTTACAGGGCTGATAAGGAGGCCACATGTGCAACAGAGAGACAATGGGAAGACAGAATCTTGAATACAGACTTTGCTGCATTAGTCATAGACTATGAACAAGCATAAAACTGTAAAAAAATAAATAAATAAATAAAAAACAGTGTAAATGGTTTACTGTCTTGTGTACTTTTATGTATATAAAACCTTGGTATACAACCAACTAACGATCAATGTCACCTCACCTGTATCATGCCTCCTACCTAATTAATCCTCATTTAATGACACACACTTTGATGTACATCACCTTCTTCTAGAATGCAGTGTGGATGTGTTATATCTATCTGAGCATTGATGAAGAGCATTGATAACCACGCTTGGTACAAAGACTTGTAAATTAAATAGAGCAACCTTCCCACTCGGACATTTCACCATGCTTATTGGTCCAGTCAACCCTTAGGGTTTGGATCTTTCTCAGGCTTTATAAGAGACAGTCCACATGTGACCTCCCATTCTTGTTTTTTTTTTTTTTATCCAGCCACAAACACTGTTTCTGGTGATACTGGGGAAACCCCTCCCCCTCCACGGGGGTCCTGAGGGCCCATCATGCCTTGATCCAACCAGATATGGGCTCATGCAGGAGATAGAAGACTCTCTCACAAAGAACCAAGGACAATCTCAGGAGTTTGGAACCAGGACTCCGACCAACAACGACTTCAATCACCCACACTTCTAACTTCCTCACTTCTCCTGGGTGCTCGGCGTGGCCTCAACACGGCCCAGGGCCCAGGGCCCCTTGAAATTTACAGTTTTTTTTTATTCGCTTTGCTACTATTTTTACAAGTAAGGTGTACATTTTCAAAACTCTTAGTGCTAATATCACAGCAGATCATCAAAAGTGCACTTTTTTCAAACATTTCATCATGTTTTCAACTGTGTTAGTACAATTCACACAATCACAAAGTATCCTTTTACAACACAAAATAAGTGTTTCATCTACATTATTGTTTCATTCACAGTAACTGTAAAGCTCTTACTATCAAACTTTTGATTTGCATCTCTTTTTGTTCAGTTTAATACTTTCGTCTATTATTTAATCCAACAGATCTTAATGGTTAATCAATTAATCATTTGGTAAACATATAGATTTTCATTTCAGCAATATACAGTATATGGATTTTGAGAACTACAGAAATAAAATGTGTGTTTGTATGAATATTTAAATTACATGTAACCACACATGATGAATACTTGTTATAGCTAATTGATTTCACATAGTGGTAACCAGTGTTGGGTGTGACTAATTACTAAGTAATTAGTTACTGTAATTTAATTAATTTTTCCTTGAAAATGTAAAGTAAGGGATTACTCTTAATTTATCTGTAATTTAATTACAGTTACTTCTGATGTAATTGAGGTAAATACTGTGTATGGATCAATCCGATCTCACAGCGATTCATATGCATTTTATGAGGTGCCTAAATATTACGCACAAATTCGTGTAAAATATGTATGAAAAAGTGTGATGTCATGAGATCAGACATAAAACAATAGTGGGTTTAACATCAAAATGTATTGTCTGATGCTAAAAAGTATGTTTTTATAATGTAACCTTCTCCACCTTGGTCAGTTTAAGGATAATTCATGCAATTTTATAGTATTTATTTGAAAGAATTAAAACAGATTCATGTCTATCCTTTGTATTATTCAGCTGGTTGAGATTGATATGGGATTTTGAAAGTAATTAGTAATTAAAAGTAATTAAATACTTTTTAGAGAGAGTAATTAGCACAGTAATCTAATTACACTGTTGAAGAGGTAATTAGTAACTAGTAATTAATTACTTTTTTAGAGTCACTTACCCAACACTGGTGGTAACCACAATTGGCCACTATAATAATAATAATAATAATAATAATAATTCATTACATTTATATAGCACTTTTCTCGGCACACAAAGCGCTTTACATAGAGGGGGGAATCTCCTCAACCACCACCAGTGTGCAGCATCCACCTGGATGATGCGACGGCAGCCATAGTGTGCCAGAACGCTCACCACACACCAGCTTACTGGTGGAGAGGAGACAGTGATGAAGCCAATTGGTATAGATGGGGATGATTAGGAGGCCGTGATGGACAGAGGCCACTGGACAAATTTGGCCAGGATGCCGGGGTTACACCCCTACTCTTTCGAAAGACATCCTGGGATTTTTAATGACCGCAGAGAGTCAGGACCTCGGTTTAACGTCTCATCCGAAGGACAGTGCTCTTTGACGGTATAGTATCCCCATTACTATACTGGGGCATTAGGACCCACACAGACTGGCCTCACTAACACCTCTTCCAGAAGCAACCTGGCTTTCTCAGAAGGTCTCCCATCCAGGTACTAACCAGGCTCAGCCCTGCTTAGCTTTAGTGGGCAACCAGTCTTGGGCTACAGGGTGATATGGCTGCTGGCACTATGTAAAAGTTGGGTGTAAACACTGGCAATTTCTTTCAACATGGAGCAGAATAGACAGCAAGGAATAGGAAGAGCTCGTGGACAAAGGCTCCGTCAGAGAGGTGGGCATGGGGCCTGTCAAAAGGTTGGTCATCAGAGAAAGGGAGTCAGAACCGTTGTCTCTAATGAAGTCCGGGGCATCATCATTGATCATGTGCTGAACCGAGGCCTTAATATGCCAGAGGCTGCCAGATTTCAATTCTATCATCCGAACTTTTCGCCATGGAAACCGGTAAGTGTAGAGGATGTACACTATTACATTTACAGTAAATTGTAATGCATGTAAATTCATCAGACATGTTACAGTATTGTACAGTACAGTATGATTTATTGACAGTATACTGTTTTATGCTTAGAATTGACAGAAAACCCCATAGTGGTGGCCGTGGCTGTGTGCTGACCGACCAGCAAGAAAGGGCAGTGGTGGAAATATTGAGGGCCAGGAATGACATACGGCTGTCAGAAATAAAGCAGGCAATTGAGGAGAACAATGACACCTTTGCCAATGTGGCATCCATCAGCCTACCAACAATAGGCTGCCTTTTATAGAGGCACCAGTTATCAATGAAACAAATTTACCTGGTGCCTTTTGAGAGAAACAATGACCGGGTGAAACAACTAAGGGCTGAGTATGTTCAGGTACAGCACTATATATTGTATTACTGTTACTATTTGATGCATCACTTACGTCATATGTATATTGGAACAACACTGAAAAAAGAACTAACCAAAATATATCTTTTAGAGGGTTATGGTGCTTGACGCTGATGTAAACCATCACAAGAACATTTTTGTTGATGAAGCGGGCTTTAACCTGGCCAAAACTCGACGCCGTGGATGAAACGAGGTAAATTCATCACGAAAAAGAGGAAAACTTAAAGGAGAACTCTGGCGCAAAATGAACCCATGGTCTAATAAAACAAAATTCTAACCTTTCATTGAAGTAAAAGAATTAAACGTGGGGTGAAAATCACATTATGAAATAATTGGCCACAATTATTGGCACCCCTTAGAATATTTTACGAGTAAAATATCTCTTAAGTACATTCCCATTAATATTGAAATTTTTAAGCACATCAGGGTGACTAGGGGCATGAAATTGTCCAGTCGTGACTTTTTGTTTCACAGGAGTTTAAATATGAGGAAACACAAATGCCAAATTCCCTTAATCATCCATCATCACAATGAGTAAAACGAAAGAATCTAGTTCTGTTGCATCAAAAGATTGTTGAGCTTCACAAAATAGAAAGTGGCTGTAAGAAAATAGCTAAAGAATTGAAAATCCTCATTTTGACAATCAGGGCAATAATTAAGAAATTCCAATTAACTAAAGATGTTAGGAATATAGCAGGAAGAGGATGTGTGTCTATATTTTCTTAATGGACGGTGAGGTTGAAAGTTTGAGTAGCCAAAGGCCCCATCCACACTATTGCATTTTCGTTTTAAAACGGAGACCTTTTGCTACGTTTGCACCTCCCGTCCAGACTAAAACGGGAAAAACAAAGACCTAAAACGGAGAAGTTTAGAAACGCTGCAGCTCCGTTTTGCGTGGAGGGCGTAGACGGAACAAAATAGAGGAGTTTAGAAACGATGACGCAGAGGCTCACGTTCGGCTCTATGATTAGTTGTCATCAGCCATGACGTATCCTTCCATGATTCGCCAGCCACTGTTTACACCGGCACGCGCATGCCCAGTGTTGGACGGAGAAATGCAGATAAAACGGTGGTGTGGACGGAGATCGTATTCGTTTTAATTCTCCGCTTTTAATCAAAAACGCTGTAGTGTGGACAGGGCCAAAGTCTCTTCAAGGATCACAGATGGATAATTGCAGAGATTAGTTGAGTCTTGGGCACTAGATGGGTTTGGTGGACACAGGGATAAAAAGTACCCCATGTGTACAATTGAATAAAACGTTTGATCTTTAATGTTGTGGGCATATTTTTCTGCTGGAGGTCCTGGACTTCTTGTTCAGATACATGGCATTATGGATTCTATCAAATATCAACAGATAAAAAATCAAAACCTGACGCCTTCTGCTAGAAATCTTATAATGGGCCGTGGTTGGATCTTCCATCAGGACAACGATCCAAAACAAAAATCAAAAATCAACACAAAAATTAGTTACGGAGCACAAAATGAAGCTTCTGCCATGACCGTCACAGTGTCCTGATGAGTGGTCTGAACTGAAGAGAAGAAGCACTAACATGGATCTGGGAATCTGCAGGATCTGGAGAGATTTTGTATGGAGGTGTCACATGTCTGTCCTGTCTTGTGGTGCACATTGGTGTTTTGTTATGTTGAGCCATGTGCTCTTGTCATTGTTTGATCCCTCCCCCTTGTTATCTGATTATTGGTTTATTTGCTCCACCTGTCTGTCTCGTTACCCTCCTTTGTTTGCCTGCCTATTTAGTCTTCCTGTGTTTGCTGTCCTGTGCTTGTTCGTTGTATTTGATCCGTGTATTGTTTGAAGTATTAGTATGTTTACATTATGTTCTTTTGTGCTCCCTTTTATGTAGGCTAAACAAGTACATATTTCTATTTTTCTTGTTTTTGTAGGCTTTGTACTCATCTTTACACATTTAACTATGCAATGTGCTAAGTATGCTAGTCTGGGCATGCTTATTGGGTTAAATTCTATCTGTAAAAAATGTAGGGGGCCCAGAAATGTTGGTTTCCATAGGGCCCAGAATTTCTAGCAGCACCCCTGTCCATTACTGTGCCAAACAATGTGAGAGTTGTCATGATGAATATAGAAGCACAGCTTTGACAAAATTTCTGTTTAATGATTCTGTTTGTGTTTAGGTTTTTCACATTTCTTTCATTTTTCCTAATTCTTCCTCTGTTAGTCTTCCATAATTATGGCAAGAGTTTGGCCATCGTTGCATCTTATTTTGACATTAAAATGCACACACCAATGCCGTTGTACATTTTGTCATTCCTTAAGATGTTCTGCCTTCTAGTGGATAAATAGCACTACTGTTGTTTGGCAGATCAGCTTCTTTAACATGGAATAATTGTGATACCAGGCTGTTAATACAGCATGACAATCTGAAAATGCTGAAAATGCACCGTATATAAAGTTATTGTCTTTCAAAAGTGAGAGTCGACTCTGAGCCTATGAAATGAATTGTTTTTGAAACGAGTCATTAGCTGTTTCGTAGTGACGTAGATACGAAACATTGGCAAATTGGCCGCGCCCAGTTACTGCGCGAGCAGACGGAAGTGTAAACTTGAAGTCTAGAACACATTCAAATACTTCAGCTGAATCGCATCAGGTCGAGAAGACGCTGTGTTCTACATTCCAAAGACAGTTCAGCCACTTGTTTTCATTGCCCAGGGACGAGCATGTGAAGAATCCGTGGATAGAGTTCACATTTGCAACTGCGAGATTACAAATTTTATTAATATGTTTAATTTAATGTTTTGAATGGAGAAAGCCTCTAAATCTCTGAAAACAGTAAAAGTTTCCCAGCGTGACACTCCTGACTAGAGCTGGGTTTCGATTCAAATTTCAAGAATCGATTCGATTCCGATTCTCAAGATCTTGAATCGATTATCATTATTCGATTCGATCCGATTCGATCTGATCTTCGAGATTTAGATAATTGTTTTTGAAAAAAGCATTTTTTACAGCTGTTACCTGAATTACAGGACTGTAGTTATGCAACATATTGATACATTATTATAGACATTCAACTGCAAAATAATGTAGTATTGATTGTTGTAAAGAACACCCAGATAGCAAACTGACATTGAATCAACGTGGAAATATGACATCGAAACAACGTTGATCTGACATTGTTTTGCTCATCGAATTAACGTTGAACCAACGCCAGACGCGTCATTCTTTCAAAACTAACGGAAAATCAACTTGAAATCAATGCGTTGTTTCAACGTTATGAAAGCAAACCAATTTTCGATTTTCATTTAGCTTTGAAGAATGCCGCGTCTGACGTTGGTTCAACGTTAATTCGATGAGCAAAATCAACGTTGTTTCAATGTCATGAGAGACGTCGTTTCCACGTTGATTCAATGTCAGTTTGCTGTCTGGGCAATCCCCCTTCCGTGTTGATACAACTGCTTTCACTAACTTGCACTGGTGTAGACGACAGAGGACGAAGTAACCGCAGGATATAACCGTGATATTAACGTTTCTTTATAAGGCTATACCCTTCTTGTTTTGAACTTCTTCATGCACGTGTATTGAATGTTAGACAAATTCATAATGATAACGAGACTGTTTATCGTGGTGATGTGTAGGCTACAGAGGCTTCGCACAGACAGTGAATGAGAGAGATCGGCAGAGCGCGTGCGATTACCAGCGTCTGTCTTTGAAGTCATATGTATTCGTGGAAAGCTTGCCGGGCCGTGTCAAAGGAACGTGAAATAGTTGTCGAATCATCCTTTTAACGTTCACGTTACGGGTATTTACCATAAATGCGCGTCAGCAGCAGCGCTGATCAGCAGCATCACACAGCACGAGGAAACCGCGGGGAAATAAAATCAGTGAGTCACGCATTGAATCAATGCCATTTGCCCATGCGACGCATTGCTGCTCAGCTGAGCCTTAAGTGGAACTCAAAGTTAAAATAATTAACACATCTATTTTAATGAATCTGCTTTTTTGAACGTGTTTGTTGAATGAACGGTTTAATGAATCAAAGTCCATTGTCGTAACAATGTGCGCGCTGAGTGAAAGCTTTCAATGCGCACATAGGGATCACTCACGGCAAGTTAAAGTTCACGGGGAAAATGTAGGCCTATTAATAAATCGATTCTCGGAGTTACGGATCGATCTTTAGAAATGAATATGAAAATCGATTCAGAATTGGTGAATGGATTTTTTCAACACAGCACTACTCCTGACTGTCCTTTGACCACACGGGAAGCTATGCCTTTCCTGTTTTCTCGTCTCACCATGTGAAAATGCCTGTTTGAAGTTTGAACACCTGCTAGGTTACCATTTGTCTTGGAGCTCTAGGGTCACATGCATTTACATTTGCTTTGTTTCAGTGTCCCCACCTTTTATGTAATCCCGCCCTCTTTGAAATGTATAAACTAGAATGTAAGGTTCTTTTAAATCAGACTTATTTTGAGATTACTACAGCGACGCATTAAAGAACTTCTGCGTGAAAGATACCTCAAGAGTCTCCTGGTCTGTTGCATGGAAGAATAAAACTTCACTACAAAACAATACCACAACAGTATAGCCCGAACTTTGTGTTCTCATCATTTTAATGACGAATCATTCAAAAACCTAAATTAATTCAAATGTGGATTCGCAAGCCAGTTGTTCCCGAAAGGAAGGCTCAGTATCCAGTGTATATGGATCAGGTTCGTCCTCCTCCGAATCACAATCTGTAAGTATTATTAATAATGTTTGTTGTTATGTTACCTGTTGTGTACACTCTGTGCAGCTTCTAAGGCAATTACCTCCTATACGACTAAGCCAAAAGTTATTTAAACCCCATTTCCACTAAAAAGGCAAGGCTAACAACGTTTCACAAGCTTAATTTTCCATATTTTCACTCTATATAATAAGCACTGCCCCTCAAAAGCCGCCACAATGTGAGTTTTGCCAGGAAAGCTTGCTCTTGACGGAGACACGAGTAAGGGACCGTGTGGAAAGTGCTCTTTTTCTGACACGTTTGTTCATACACTGTATACAATTTTCAACACTTGACAAGCTATAATCCATTAATGGTGATGGGTGTTCCGTTTCCGACAATCTCTGCCTACGGTTTACCAATAACAACCGACTGGGTCATTTGACCAATCGCCGCAGATTCGTGTCATTCAAAGGATGTGTTTGGGAAAATGAATCGTCGAACGAATCATTTGGGAGTCGTTGAGCAAATCAGGTAAAAATAAATGCATATTATAAGACAAATAAAGTGTTTTTTATCCTTGCATGCACGTTAAACTGTTTTTGGGAACTCCCAAAACAAAAAATAGGAACATTTCAAATGCTATGATAGGGGCTCTTTAAAATAGTCACCTGATAATGAGGGTATTGATGATGAAGATGTTGGAGAAGTTCTTGACTGTGATGATGATGATGGTGCTGAGGTTTGTGAAGATGGAGTAACTGGCAATGAAGATGATGAGGATGACAAAGTTGGCGAGTGTGGTGTCGTCCATGTTGATGATGGTAATGTTGCTAAAGATGGTGATGAAGGCTGTGAATGTGCTGATGATGGTAAGAAAGAGGAAGATGATATTTAACACTTTTAAAATATCATTAAGACTTCTTGGATGGATGTTTTGTGTTGAGACTATTAAGTCTTACATTGAATGCACGTCTGCTGGTAGTCAGGACAGCAGTCGCCGATTAGGATGCAAGCCTCATCACAGAAACACCCACGGTAGCATGAGTTATCATGTCCAGCACAGCAGAGCACTGTGGGTACTGAACACTGGCCTGAAAGACATAATATCATAAAATGAGCAAGACACAGCAATTAAAACTACAGCAATACTTGGTGATGCAAATATACTGCATATTAATCAAAATATGCACAGTGTTGACAAAAGTTCTGATCTGTATAAGGGATCTGTTGGTTTTTCAACTACTTTTCTTGCACACTCTACAACCCGGTTCCTCAGAGACGTGGGATTCAGTGGTCAAGAGTTGCATCGCACAGTAAAGAGCTTATCTGAAATACCAGAAAGGAGCAGCAACTGGCTGTGGTTGAGACGGAAATATTCTAGCTGGCTGTGTACAGGCCGCCAAACTACGGTTTCGTAGAATTCTTGAAAAACTTGAAGAGTCTGTTGGTTTATTTGTATAGTTTGCATAGTAATTACAGTTATGTTACTGTGTATATTACATGAATGGGGGTTGGTGTTTGGGCAGATATTGTGTTTTGCGGTAGGTGGTATGCCCTACGGAACCGTTGCCACTGAAGCTACTTTAACGAAGACAGTGGGGCTCGACAGCCTTAGTCAAACGGATTGGTGCGTATGGTTGGGTTGCGGAGAGATTGTGGTTAGGTCTCAGCAGCAGGAGGGATGTAGAGGTCAGTAAGCTGGGCTGAGTTGAGTGGGGGACAGAAAGGGGTGACTCTGGGACGCCAGGGTCACTGTCGAGCCCTCTTGAGGTGTCGTGGGCTAGTAGACGAAACACTGAGGACAGAAGGTGCCCACTTGAAGACCCTAGAGATGTCCCCTACTCGGCTCAATCCAGACGGTTGTGGTGCTGATCCACTGAGGGAGACCACACTGTAGTTGCAGCCGTTGTGTGCCCACGTACACTGCAGCCGTTAACACCGGACAGAAGGAGATTCACATCACCATTTGGAAGGAAGCGTAAATGGATGTTGAAGCATAGTTTACTGTAAAGCTACGTCTTAGTTTGTGCTTATCTTGGCGAAAGCCGACTACAAATCAGCATGAATTTTTAACATCTACTCTCATGTAATGGAAATCTTTTTCCTAATTCTTCCCCTGGTACTAGTATTGTTGTTGTTTTTACTTATGGCAAAAGTTTGATCATTGTTGCATTTTATTTTGACTTTAAAATGCACACACCAATGCAGTTGTACATTTTGTGGTCCCTTAAGATGTTCTGCTTTCTAGTGGTTGAATACTGTTGTTTGGCAGATCAGCTTCTTTGACATGGAATAATAGGGATACCAGGCTGTTTATAAAGCACGACAATCCCTCAGTTTCAGTGTTTTCTTAACTTAGAAAACACTATGTGTTAATTCGCATAAAAAAATCATGTTTTAACAGGCTAACTTGTACAATGCGGTAATCAGCCAATAAAATTATTATTACAAATTGTTAAAATAGTCACCTGATAATGAGGGTATTGACGGTGAAGATGTTGGAGAGGTTGTTGACTGTGAGGATGATGATGATGGTGCTGAGGTTTGTGAAGATGTAGTAACTGGCAATGAAGATGATGATGATGATGACAAAGTTGGCGAGTGTGGTGTCGTCCATGTTGATGATGGTAATGTTGCTAAAGATGGTGATGAAGGCTGTGAATGTGCTGATGATGGTAAGAAAGAGGAAGATGATTAACACTTTTAAAATATCATTAAGACTTCTTGGATGGATGTTTTGTGTTGAGACTATTAAGTCTTACATTGAATGCACGTCTGCTGGTAGTCAGGACAGCAGTCACCGATCAGGATGCAAGCCTCATCACAGTAACACCCACGGTAGCATGAGTTATCATGTCCAGCACAGCAGAGCACTGTGGGTACTGAACACTGGCCTGAAAGACATAAGACAGAGACACAGAGAACATAAAGTGTGCATCTCATAAAATGATCAACACACAACAATACAAATAACAGCAATACTTGGTGATCCAAATATACTGCATATAAATCGAAATATCCACAGCTTTGACAAAAGTTTTGTTCTGTATAAGCGGTCTGGTCTGTTTTTGTTTTTTTCAAGATATTTCAAATACTATTCTTTTTCCTAATTCTTCCCCCACTACTAGTGTTGTTGTTTTTTATTAATGGCAAAAGTTTGATTATCGTTGCACACCAATGTTGTTGTAACACAGAGTGAACTCAAGAAATAGAGGGAGAGCTGGATCCATAACAAAATAAACAAAAACAGGGCGAGACCAGAGAACCAAGACCAGAATGAGAAGCATCAAATGTACACACATGTAGGACAAGACCTGACAAAGAACACAGAAAACACACAGGGCTAAACAAGTTTAAATACACAGGGCTAAACAAGGAAACAAGACACACTTGGGGAAGACTAATTGTGAGTGTCCTCCTTACCTAATGGTGGCAGTCTGTGGAAGTTTCCAATTAATTGTTAATTAGGAAATGGAGCATTTAAGTGCTCCATTGTTTTCCATTTGTTAGCACTCTCTGTGTGATGGTTTTATCACAGGAGTGGCTCTTTACATTTCACTGCTTTTCTTTCTTATACTTATCTTATATCATTTAGCCTTAATATTTTGTTGTAGTTATTTCATTTATTTTTTCCCTAGACTTCTGTTTGTTATGAGTGGTTATTGTTATATTTGTTAAAGAGAATAAAACCTTTTCCTTTCATTGATTATTTGTGGTTGATCCATCTCCGGGTTAAATCGAGCTGGCCGTAACATAAAATTGGGGGCTCGTCCGGGATTGTTACATGTTTAAGTGATTTTATAATGTTTTAGTGTTCACCTGTATAAATGAGTAGACTCCAGGTAATTAGAGTGTCCTCAGATGGGTTTTCAATCCTTCCATTGGTAAACTGTTTGTTATTTTAGTTTGTTGTTTTGCCTTTCTTATTTTTGAATATTATTCTTGGCGGAGGTTTAAATCTCTGTTGGGGGTATGCTTCGGGCTTTTTTTTGTTAAAGCCACAGATTCAAATTTTTGATGTTTGAGAAGCCATATTAACTTAATAACATTTGTCATATCCATTACTGTGCCAAACAATGTGAGAGTTGTCATGATGGATATAGAAGCACAGCTTTGACAAAATTTCTGTTTAATGATTCTGTTTTGTATTTAGGTTTTTCACCTTTCTTTCCTTTTTCCTAATTCTTTCTCTGTGTTAAGGCGGGCATACACTGTGCGATGTCTGTGCGATTTCAGCAAGGTACCTACTCACACTGAACGAGTAAATCGCATGCGATGCAAAGCCAAAGTTCAGGATTTATGTGCTCACACTGTACGGTCCGATCGTCGAGCTGCGACTTCACTGCTCACACTATACGTGTAATATCTGCGATAACCCCCTGGATTGCGCCTATTTACGTGTATGTATCCAGGGATATTGTCAAAACAAGCATCTGCTATCAGTATCAAGATGATTTAGTATTTTCAATTTATGCATTTAATTATTATTAGTATTATTGTATTATCATTATTAGGGGAGGCCTGCAGGCTAATTTTATTATTAAATTGATCCGCTATTATAATTAATTTGCCACGCAATATTTTCACAGCACATAACCTGTCAGGGTGTGGTTCAGGCAGAGGACGAGGAGTCTGGAATATCAGTAAAGATTACTTTTAATATACAAACACAGGCTGGAAGACAGGAATACGGGCACCACACAGGCTAACATCAAACATTGACCGACAATAACTGAATGAAACAGAGGGAACTAAATACAGGGAGGAATCAAACATAACGATGTGAAGACAGGTGATACTGATGAACAAGACGAGGAACAGGTGGCTGATGAGGGAGTGAGTTCAGGAGTGGAGACAAGAGGATCCTGGGAAGTGTAGTGCTGATGACAAGACAGGACGGTGCAGACGCAGACTGTGACAGAACTCCCCCCTCCCGGAAGGCGTGGCCTCACGCCGCAGAACAGAGGAAGGAGGGGGGACGATCTGAGGGCTGAGCGGGGCGTGGCCAGGGCGGAGCAGGTTGAGGGCGTGGCCAGGGCAGAGCAGGCTGAGGGCGAGACCAGGGCGGAGCAGGCTGAGGGCGAGACCAGGGCGGAGCAGGCTGAGGGCGAGACCAGGGCGGAGCAGATGGAGGGCGAGACCAGGGCGGAGCAGATGGAGGGCGAGACCAGGGCGGAGCAGGCTGAGGGCGAGACCAGGGCGGAGCAGGCTGAGGGCGAGACCAGGGCGGAGCAGATGGAGGGAGGACCCCTGGTGGAGCCGATGGAAATGGGGCTGACGACACCAGGGGGCCGACTGACAGGGGCGGAGCAAGTGAGAGAGGAGACCAGGGTGAAGCTGAGGGACTGACGACACGGGGTGATGATGAGGGACCGAGGGACCATGGTGAGAACACAGGCTCAGGTGACCGAAGTGATGACAGGGGCACAGAGGGACACGGTGAGGCCAGAGGGAGTGAGGGCTGACGGGTGACTGGAGGGAGTGAGGAGTCCGACAGAACCGGGGGGGTGACATGACGGGGCGGAGCCAAGGGAAGGAAGTCCAACGGTGAAGTGAGGATGACGAGGGAGTGAAGGGAATCTGGAGGGACGAAGGAGCCTGGCCGAGCTGGTGGACTGAGGGACCACGGAGGAGCTGAGGGAGGTACGAGCCACGGGGGAGCCAATGGAACCGGGGGCCGAGGAAGTGTCCATGTGGAGGAGGCGGGAGGCGAAAACCGAGGATCCACTGACCAAGCTGGTTTCGGGGAGCTGAAGGGCAGGAGAGAAGATGGAGGACAGATGAGAGGAGGCGGGAGAGGGAGGCTGGGTGGGATCCTGGTCTCTGGCGCAGGCTGGACGGTCTCTGGCGCTGGCTGGACGGTCTCTGGCGCTGGCTGGACGGTCTCTGGCGCTGGCTGGACGGTCTCTGGCGCAGGCTGGACGGTCTCTGGCGCAGGCTGAACGGTGCTGGACGGAACCAGCGAAGAGGAGAGCTCGGGCTCGGCGGGGCTGGTGATCATGGCTGGAGATGGTGGTTGAGCGGCGATGTCATCAGCCTCACCAACAGTGAAGGCTGAGCCGCTCAACCACAGCACATGGTCCAGGTACTGGGAGAACGATCCAGGAACAGCCGCCGCTGGAGCTCGCTGATACAGATGATCATCAAGACCGCCCCAAAAAACTGTCTTCAGGACTTCATCTGTCCAGCTTACCCCAACGGAAAGCTCCAGGAAGCTGGCGACATATTCCTCAATGGAGCCGCCATCTTGAAAACAATGAATCAGGCGATTAATTGGAGTTAGGTGGTCCAGAGTGATCTTCATACTTAGGGTCGGTCAATCTGTCAGGGTGTGGTTCAGGCAGAGGACGAGGAGTCTGGAATATCAGTAAAGATTACTTTTAATATACAAACACAGGCTGCAAGACAGGAATACGGGCACCACACAGGCTAACATCAAACATTGACCGACAATAACTGAATGAAACAGAGGGAACTAAATACAGGGAGGAATCAAACATAACGATGTGAAGACAGGTGATACTGATGAACAAGACGAGGAACAGGTGGCTGATGAGGGAGTGAGTTCAGGAGTGGAGACAAGAGGATCCTGGGAAGTGTAGTGCTGATGACAAGACAGGACGGTGCAGACGCAGACTGTGACAGAACCAACGTGCTGTGAGGATAATAAAATATTACATAATCTTACTCCTCATTAAAAATAGTCTAAAACATTTAGGTCGATTACAATGAATTATAGGCATATAAAACAACTATTAACAGTCTATAATATGTCCGAACATTGCCATAATTAATCATCAATAAAAATTAAAAACAGGTTTATTTCAAAAACATTGTTTGACAAATTAATAAAAGAGGTGTTACATCGCAGGTGGCTTGGAAGACGGTGGGTAATATTATCCATTTTGCAACACGAACTGGAGGTAAGCAACAGTAATTTGTAGCTAGTTTGAACTACAGAACTTAAAGATCTCCCTCTTTTCGTTTTTATTTTAATTTTATTTTTGCTGCAGATGAAATGGTTAAACTTCTGTTTTGGCGCAGGTGCAGTGAGGGAAAAAACACTGAGTTTAGGGCAATCGGTTCGTGGCTTTGCTTCAACTGTGCGATATAGTCACGAGGAGCGACCAAAATTTCTGACATGCCAGAAATTCATCCGACCATCCGATGGTCGATCGTGAGAGGTTAATCGCCTCTCGTTTCTCCCTGTACACTGCACGAACACTGCACGACAAACGACGCACGACAAAGCTGAAAATCGGTCCGACAGGAAAAAGAGTCGCACGAGTCAGAATTCGGCTCAAAATCGGATGAAAATCGCATAGTGTATGCCCGCCTTTAGTCTTCCATAATTGTGGCAAGAGTTTGACCATCATTCCATCTTATTTTAAAATGCACACACCAATGGCGTTGTACATTTGGTCATCTCTTAATATGTTCTGCCCTCTAGTGGTTAAATAACTACTGTTGGTTTCCTAACCTAGAATATGCCATCTCACATAAAATCATGCGGTAACAAGCATACATACACAATGTGGTATACAGCCAATTTATATTATTTATTAAAATATTTAAAATAGTCACCTGATAATGAGGGTATTGATGAAGATGTTGGAGAGGTTGTTGACTGTGAAGATGATGATGGTGCTGAGGTTTGTGAAGATAAGGTAACTGGCCATGAAGATGATGAGGATGAAGTATCTGGCAATGAGGATGATGAGGGTGAAGTAACTGGCAATGATGAGGGTGGAGTAACTGGCAATGAAGATGATGAGGGTGGAGTATCTGGCAATAAAGATGATGAGGGTGAAGTATCTGGCAATGAAGATGATGAGGGTGGAGTATCTGGCAATAAAGATGATGAGGGTGAAGTATCTGGCAATGAAGATGATGAGGGTGAAGTATCTGGCAATGAAGATGATGAGGGTGAAGTATCTGGCAATAAAGATGATGAGGGTGAAGTATCTGGCAATGAAGATGATGAGGGTGGAGTATCTGGCAATGAAGATGATGAGGGTGGAGTATCTGGCAATGAAGATGATGAGGGTGAAGGATCTGGCAATGAAGATGATGAGGGTGGAGTATCTGGCAATGAAGATGATGAGGGTGAAGGATCTGGCAATGAAGATGATGAGGGTGGAGTATCTGGCAATGAAGATGATGAGGGTGGAGTATCTGGCAATGAAGATGATGAGGGTGAAGGATCTGGCAATGAAGATGATGAGGGTGAAGGATCTGGCAATGAAGATGATGAGGGTGACAAAGTTGGTGAGTCTGGTGTCGTTGTTGCTAAAGATGGTGAGGAGAGCTGTGCATTCGCTGCTGATGGTAAGAATTAGGAAGATCATATAAAATTAGATTCTGTGGCATTAGATTGGTGTGATTTTAGATTGGTGTGATTTTTAACACTTTAAAAATGTAGAGACTTGAATGGATGTTTTGTGTTGAGACTATGAAATCTTACATTGATTGCACGTCTGCAGGTAGTCAGGACAGCAGTCACCGATTGTGACGCAAGCCTCATCACAGTAACACCCACGGTTACATCCGTTATTCTGTCCAGCACAGCAGAGCACTGGGGGTTCTGAACACTGCGCTGAAAGACATAAGACACAAAGAGTGTGCAGATCTTAAAATTACCAAGACATGATAACATCAGTAACATCAATTCTTAGTAATCCAAATAAACGCAATATATAAAAATAAAACATGTTTTGACAGATTTTAAGTCAACTTCAGTTTTGGCAAAATTAATTTACTTACATTGATAATTGTTTTGTTCCATTTAGTATTTTTTTTAGTATTAGTATATCTCCTTATTTTATCTAATATGACATCACAATAATAGATTTTTAAATTAATAAAAACACACACGTTTTTTTTTTTTACTGTATTACTGAGGAGTTTGCATAGACTCCCATTGATTTTAAATCAGGATAATTATATTTTTTATAGCCTAACCAAACCCCAACCACTAAACCTACCCATCACAAAACACTACATTTATATAAAAACATGGTTTGGGAAATTTATAAACCTTTAGTTTAAAGTAATGCATTACAATATTGCGTTACTCCCCAAAAAAGTCAGTTGCACCTCATTGCAGAAGAAGAAAGGTAGAATTAGGGGTGGGGTTAGGAATCAGGGGGTGGAGATGGGTAGGATTAGGGGTGGGGTTAGGGATCAGGTGGTGGAGATGGGTAGGATATTGATAGATTTTGTATTTTCAGTTATCAGATTCATTTACATTGTGACGTGTATCATAATCAATCCACTCTGTCGGTGTCTGCAAAGGTGTGTGTCAAATGGCCCATACAGATGAATGGCCCATTCAGATGTATGGCCCACAGAAACTGATTGGTGTGAATGACAAAGACTCAGCATTGCTCAGAGTGGATTAGCATCTCCTGTGGGAGGTCCTAACAGGTTTCTATTGTTTGTAGCCCATAATCTTCTTTATAAAGTTCTGTCTCACAGACAGAACATTGGGTTAAGATTGTTGAAGGGTGACATGATAACACCGCTGCTGAAGGACTGCTACACTACAAACCTTCAATAAATTCTTCTCCCCACAAGAACTGGTCAAGCTTACTTGTTTTATGTATTGGAGAAATCCAATACATTGGCGAGCCACTGAAACCACTGCTCGGCATCACCAAAATCTAACAATATGTATGGTGAGAGGAGTTCGATCTAAATTCAACTCCTCCCCCTGGATTTCGTGTTCTGCAGTGAGGACCGTACTTTTTTTATGTGAGGAAAGTACTTTTTTTAATGAAAAGTAGTGCTCCATTACTTTTGTGTTATCTTTTCTCACCTGGGCTGGGCTTACTTGTTTGTTTTTTAATAATAACAAAAAAATTATATTTTGGCACCTTTTAGGAAGCAAATGCATATTTAAGCCTGTACAGTAGAAGCCGCCACTCAAACATACCTTTCAACTTTGCTGCCATTCTGTATTTAAGAACAATAGGATACAGGAGAAGGAAGTTCAACACTCTTATTTCTAAATATGCTAAATTTGTGGTCAGCAGCAAGGACATTGGTTAATAAAGTGAGATTATATACATAAAACCATATTTGAGTAATTTAATATAGTTAATTATAATAGTTTTGTATAAAATTCTGAGATTGCATTTAACTGTTTTTTTTAATTTTGACGAGTAAATTGCATTATCACATTAAAGTAGTAGTTCATTTTAAAAAAAGAAAAACATTTTTCTGATAATTTACTCACTCCAAGATGTCCATGTCATTCTTCTTCAGTCGAAAAGAAATTAAGGTTTTTGATGTAAACATTCCAGGATTTTTCTCCATATAATGGACTTCAGTGGGAACCGAATAATGCACGTTACTGGTAACCAAACTGTTCAAGGTCCAAAAGACAGTTTCAGTGCAAACTGTTCAAAGGGCTTTAAACAATTCCAGACGATGAATCAGGGTCTTATCAAGCGAAACGATCGCTCATTTTATAAATAAATAACAAAGTTTAAGTTTTATAAGCTCAAATGCTCGCCTTGCTCTGTACTGTGATGCACGTTCGTGACTCTCCTGTTCGAATTTGTTCATCAAAATGAACGAATCTTTCAATTCGTTCATTTCGTTCGTTGAATGAACCAAATGACTCGAAAAAAGATTTGTTCATTTTGATGAACGAGTGCAGGAACACATGCCGAACACGTGCAACACGTTCGACGTGTGCTTCAGAGACTGCCAGAGAATGGGCTTTTTGTCAAAGCAGAGAAATGCGCTTTTCATGCACAGTCTGCTCCTTTCCTAGGGTACATTGTGTCGTCTGAGGGAATGCGTATGGATCCTGAGAAGGTTAAGGCAGTGGTAGATTGGCCAAGTCCAGATTCATGTAAGGCCCTACAGAGGTTTATGGGGTTCTAGCCTCTCCTCTGACCCCCTTCACCTCCCCCAGAACAGCGTTCAGGTGGTCAGACGCAGCTGAGGCTGTGTTTGCCAAACTGAAAGGCCGCTTTGTTTCAGCCCCCATGCTGGTTACCCCTGATTCATCATGTCAGTTCGTGGTGGAGGTTGATGCGTCAGAGGTGGGGGTAGGTGCAGTGCTATCCCAACGTTCTCTCACAGACGATAGCATGCACCCCTGCGCGTTTTTGTCTCACCGGTTGTCCCCTGCCAAATGTAATTATGATATTGGTAATAGAGAGTTGTTGGCAGTCAAGTTGGCATTGTAGGAGTGGCGCCACTGGTTAGAAGGGTTGGGGGTACCTTTTATCGTCTGGACCGACCATAAGAATCTGGAATACACTAGAACTGCTAAAAGATTGAACTCTAGGCAGGCTCAGTGAGCACTTTTTTTCGGACGTTTAGACTTTTCTTTCTTGTACCACCCGGGCTCCAAAAACATCAAGCCCGATTATTTATCGCACATTTTTGACCGCTCCGATCAACCGTCTACCCCTGATTGCATTTTTCCAGAGACTCTAATTATCTCTACACTCATATGGGAGGTCGAATCGAAGGTCAAGACGGCCTTACAAGGGGTAACGCCTCCGGTCGGTTGCCCACCAAATCACTTATTTGTGCCAGAGGAATTACGGCCTGACGTTATTCAGTGGGGGCATTGTTCCAATGTGGCTTGTCATCCAGGTTGAATAGGAGTGGAGCAAGAATTGAGCCTTGAGGCTCCGCATGTCATGGATGTCCAATCAGACTTATAGTCTCCTATACTCAGAGGTGTAGTGGTAAAAAAGAGGTGGGTAAACTATCAATTCTGGTGGACCACGACGTGGTCACCAGGTAAGGTGGGCCACTGCCTACCGGTGTATGTGTATCTCCTGATGACATTGCTATATAGGGAGGGCTCAACATTAAGCCTTTTCATACGCTTGTCCTTCGGACAAGTAAATCTGCCATTCACTTGTCCGAGTAAAAAAGTTGTTCGTCCGGATTTTTCATTTTTATTTTGTGTGTGTTAATTTATTCTGAAACAATATTCTCATCAGTGTTCAATTAGCTTTGATATTTAAATCACCATATTGTAATTTCTGCACCTTTAAAGGGAAACCCCTCCCCCAATATCATTAAATGTATGCTTCATCTTTCATTTTAAATTCCTGAATTTGATTAATAAATTAAATTATTTTGAGTAATAAGACACTATAGGGCTGTTACCCTAGGGGCTGATCAAATTAAATAATTTACACTGAAAAATTACAGTTGCATAAAATAATGTTATGAAATTGATTTAAATTTACATATAAGAAACGTTGGAAAGAATGATACTACTTTTAAACATTTAACACTAAACCACCAGTAGGTGGTGGCAGGTGGCCATCTTAATGATTCAGTCATTGATTAATTCATTAAAACGATTCGTTCAAATGGCTGATTCATTCAAGAATGAGACAGATGTTTATGGGTCATTGAATCTTTGACTCAATCGATACGTTGAAAATGCTGAATAACTCAGTAATGAAAACAGGTTGAGTGTCCCTGTCACATGCGCCGTGGTTCTGCAGTGATTTTTGTTTGGAACCATTTTCGCTGCTGAAACAGCACAAAAACAGCCTGTTTGTTTTAGGAAATCAATGTCACATTTTCAATCGTGATGGTGCTGAGGAAAAATAAATGAGGTTGCTTAACATATGTTAAAATAGATTTTTAGATTTTTATAGACAGTATGTTGTTAACTGAGTGTGTGTGTGTGTGTTGAGATTTTTCTTTGTATCTTGTATATTGTATCTACTCTCTTGTTTTACTTTTCTTTATTGTTTGGAAATTGTACAGAGGACCCCCATGAAAACAAGATGCTTCATCTCATGGGGCTGATCCTCTAATAAATTTTTATAAATGAATAAATAAATAAATTATGCGTCGACAAGAAACCCCCAACACTGGGCCTGGGCGAGGGACCAAGGTTCTTCGACATGACCGAAGCATGAAGGCAAAGCTGTGTGACATTGATTATGCAAAAGTGTAATTCTCCTCGGAGAAAACCCCTTGGTCCTAAGCCATCACTGCAGAGGTCTCATGTACAGAAGGCCAAAAGTAATTACGTTGGACGCAGCTGCCATGAGAGCCACCAGTCTGAAAATGCTTGACAGTGAGTGACTGGCCTAGATATACCCCTCCAACTTGTGAGGGAAGCATCCGTCGATAGCATTATGCGTCGACAAGAAGCCCCCAACACTGGACCTGGGCGAGGAACCAAGGTTCTTCCACAAGACTGAAGCATGAAGGCAAAGCCGCGTTACCTTGATCATGCGAAAATGTTTTTCTCCTCAGAGCCATCACTGCAGGGGTCTCATGTACAGAAGGCCAAAAGTAATCACGTTGGACGCAGCTGCCATGAGAGCCACCAGTCTGAAAACATTTCACAGTGAGTGACTGGCCTAGATATACCTCATTTACAGCTGTAAAAGGCTACACTTAGAAAAGTGGTCCTCAGAGCACACTCTTCTTGGCGTTAAGAGACAACCCCCAACATCTTTAAATGAGACAGAACGACATCTCAATGCCGAACTGCCATATGCTCAGATTGAACTAGGATCAACCAATCATTGATAGTATAATACGCGAATGTCCTGGAGTCTAGAAGAGCCAGAGCTGCATCCACGCATATTGAAAAGGTGTGGGGTGATAAACCTAGGCCGAATGGGAGACCAACACTGTGAGGAGCATCCCTAGAAATCTGGGCGGACGAACCGAACCGAACTGAATTCTGAAACCCTTTTCTATAGTGTGCAGGACCCACTGAGAAATGTGTGGCAGTAGTTTCCACGCTGCCAGAAATTCTACTAGGGGAACCAGTCTCTCAAGACTGGCCTCTGGATTTGCTTAAACAATCATTTTGGTGCCCTAAAGTGGCGAACCGGCAGGGAACAACCGAACTGGCAGCGCTGCGACCCTCCTCAGAGAGTCGCACCCCAGAGGTCGCCAAGGAGAAACGATTTCTCAAAACCATCCCTGCCCCTCAGAAGCCTGATAGCCTCATATTTTGCGACAGGACTTCTTATCTAAGCTTATTAGAGATGATGACAGTCCTCAGATTTTGCCTACCTCTTAACTAGCTTAGTTCCTACGACCCTCCTTGGAGGACAGTTGGAAAAAGCAGGCATCTCGACGCCCTGAAACGGCGAACCGGCAGGGAAACCGGACTGGCAGTGCTGCGACCCTCCTCAGAGAGACGTACCCCAAAGGGTGCTGAGGAGAAATGATTTCTCAAAACCGTCCCTTCCCCTCTGGGGTAGCCTCGGCGTCAGGGCTTCTTCTTTGTCTAAGCTTTTTTTAGAGATGAAACAGTCCTCAGATCTTGCATATCTCTTACTGGCTAGACTGTTCGGTTTTGCACCTTGTGCTGCGAGGAGCTTAATAGGCAGAGACTGCTCTCGCCCAGCAGTCTCAGGAGCATTAGATTGGTGAGAAAGAAACCTCTGGAACACCGCTGAATGGCTTATTTCTTAGTTTTCTTGAAAGTGGAGTGTCCAGAAGAACAGACATATTTATATATTTATTTTCCCATTATCTTTATATCGCAAAAAAACATAAATATATATGTATACATATATATATATACAGGGGTTGGACAAAAAAACTGAAACCTGGTTTTACTACACAATAACTTGTTAGAATGGTGAGGGCCTCATTTTGCATCCAAATACAGCACCAATTGACAGATAGAAGTCCCTCACAGTGACCAGAGGGATTATGAGCCGTTCCTCTTCCAGAACAGTGTCCAGGTCACTATATGATGCTGGTGGACTCGCTCCTCCAAAACACCTCAATAATATTCAGATCTGGTGACTGTCAGACCATGGGAGATGTTCAACGTCACTTTCATCTTCATCAAACCCTTCTGTCACAAGTCTTGCTGTGTGTGTTGGTGCATGATCATGCTGATACACGGTTTGAGCATCAGGTGCTCATGATCCTCCAGAAGGGTTTGGTAGTCCTCGGCAGTGTCGTGTCCATCAAATACAATCAGGATTGTCATGATATTGGAGCTCAAACCATCACTGATCCACCCGTGCTTCACTCTGAAGATTGGCCGCCAGGCATATAGATGTGAAACCTCCAACATTGGCCAGTGTTTCAGTTTCATTGTCCAACCCCTGTATATATATATATATATATATATATATATATAATTCTGTGGCCACCAGCAGGAAACAACCGAACTGGTAGCGCTGCGACCCTCGAGTCGCTCCTCACACTCATCCATGTCCTATATACCTTATCCACCAGGGCTGCCTAAAAATGTATTCATTATTTAAGATGGCTGGTGGGTAACGTCGGGGTTAATAACGATGACACCGACTCGGGAGAGAGAAAGCTTGCAAGCGTCTCTTTAACCCGAGGCACTGACATACCATAATACTTAATACCCAAACATTACTATAATTAGACATCTGGGGATTAAACACATAAAATACAAAACGGTTTATTCCACAATCTCGACACCTTAGTGTGAAGATAAGTTAAAAAAAAATGCAGACCCTGACGAGGAGGCTGAGATACAGAGTTTTCCTGTTTTAAGATACATTTCATCTAAAAAAACTCTTCTTTATTTTCAATCTCATAATGTTCAACTGGCCAGTAAATATTTAACTGGCAACAGCACAAATAAAACCACCTTCTTTTAAAAACGCCTCTTTATTCAGCAGAGATATGAGCTGACTTATTTATTTATTCATTGAAGACTCAAACATATGCCTTTCTCTTAATATTTTTATTTGTTTTGTACTCTTTCTTTTTAAACAAAACACTAAAATCGCAGTCACACTAAATTTGGCATGTGAAAGCTGAGATAGGGCTGAGCCCATTCCAACCCCCGCTGTCAAATCCATTTGCGAACCCCGAAATGCGAGTCGTCTCCGTGCCTCGGCAACAGAGAGACCCACGCGGGGACCGCAAACCAAACCGTCCTCCTCGGAGAACGCCTGGCGGGAGCAGAGCGTCCTCGCGGACAGCTTCTCGCAATGCCCACATTCAGCTCCCTCGAGAACTCACTGCTGGCATGCTCCACTCCCAAACAGTAAAAAATAGCTGATGTGTGTCCCCACCCGTAATGTAACGAGGGCAGGGAACAACACAACGTCTACACAATCTTGTTTGCTTGCCATTAATCTAAATAGTGATATATATTGGGCTTTGACAAAAAACTATAAATAGACAAGGACAGAGTACAGAGATCGATTGCTGAAGGCAACAGAAGCTGTCGCGGTCTAATTTCAAGGGTGCTTTATAGGCTATGTGCACAACTGTAGTTTCGAACTTCCCGCTTTTGTCAGAAGTCGGCGTATCAGTTTCCGGTCTACGACTGGTCATCCGCATCCACTAATAAACAAACAAGATGAGTGCTGCTGTTGTACGAAAAAAAGAGTTCTTAAACACATCTAAGTTTCTAAGAACTGTAGTGGATCTAACGTCCGTTTCACACCCGTTTGCACTACGCGATGGGGAACGCTCTGTGTGATTGCGTCGTGAAGCCTTTGTAAAATCAGTCCAGGACGTCATGTGACGTCATAGACCAGGAAACTATGGGCTATGTGCACAACGGTAGTTTCGAACTTCCGCTTTTGTCAGAAGTCGGCGTATCAGTTTCCGGTCTACGACTGGTCATCCGCATCCACTAATAAACAAACAAGATGAGTGCTGCTGTTGTACGAAAAAAAAGAGTTCTTAAACACATCTAAGTTTCTCTAACGTCCGTTTCACACCCGTTTGCAGTGTGTGTTGCGGTTCAGGAGCGTGCTGGTAGTGCGTTCACATATTATGATGCGTTTGCACAGTGAATAAACTGATCCGCGGCTGTACAACAAACACATACTTAATATTTTTATTATTTTTTGCGCGTCGATCAAAATGTCTATTTTGTGCAGCCACTGCGCACAAAGGTTGGTGTTCATCAGGAAGCAGTAGAAGCTCAAATGGCTTGAAACCGAGCAAAGTGCCACACAGCAGTTTCCTAACGCACATTTAACAGCAGCACAGCGATCGTTTCCACACCGAATCTATTTCTGCTGTGCTGCAAACGCTGGTGGTCAAAATGATAAAGATTGTCCTGAAAGTGTAGCAATTTCACCATAAATGTGTTTAATTAAATAAAATGTAGTAATCTCACCATAAATGTACATTTAATCAAGGAAAACTACAATTTACTTCAACCAGGCGACAGAATGAACTCGTCTCGATCGTGGAGGTGGAAAAATAAGTTTTGTGACATGCAAGATCTATTGTTTTAAAATTAAGATGCAAACGAAAAGGCAAGTCGGCTGCTTTTGTCAATTTTAAGTTTTAATTTAAATTATTTGCGATTTTAATATAGGAAATATTTGACCACTTGCTTGAGCAACTTGCAATGCATGGAGTAATAGCCCTAACTTACATTGTTTAGATTGTGTTTAAACTTGCATATAAAGAATCGCAATGCTGACACAACTTTTTGTTTTTAAAAATAAGTTGCAGCATAACTTCTGGACTTTAAGGGGCAGTTTCCCGGACAGGGTTTAAATTAAACCTGGAGTAGGCCTTAATCTAGAATAGTTAATCATGTCTTAAAAAATGGCTTTTTGTAACACAGATTAAGTACAGATTAGTTAGACTTGGACTATGGAGTCCTGAACTAAAATAAATCAGATTAAATTAAAACCAACTGTGCTAATCTGAATTAGCATGACAGAGGTTGCCTATAAAACATGGAATGAACCAAGAAAAGCTTAAAATTGCATGGAACTGAGAAGAAAATCCAAAGAAAACAATGGCATCAGAAAAAGTCTGCAATCAAAAAACATTTACTAACAAGAGTAAATAATTGTTATGCAATCTAAATAATCTGCACACACCAGCTATGGAATAAAAGAGAAGAAATGTCGGGAAATATGTTTGTATGTATATATATATATATATATATATATATATATATATATATATATATGTTTGTATAAATACATACACATAAATTCAACAATGTACAACTAGAATCAATGGTGTTCTTTAACAATGAATGGTTTTCATTTAAAATGAATTATTCAAACAACTATAATTAATGCTTCTTGTTTATTCCTGTGATTTACATAAACTTACTAAAACATTAATTTACACATGTGGTGTTTTGTGTTGACAGTCTAGAAGCAATACTTTCAGCTAGAGTAGTACCGTAGTGGTTGCTTTATTCATTATACAGCTTGAATTTTTTTGTAGCAGGTCCTCGCTCCAAGTACAGGCTCAACACGTCACCAAAACGGTAACCCCCAAAAAATACTAACATAACATAAACGTTTAAATAACAACATAATAATAGAACATTAAACATTCTCTCCGTTTTCTTATCTTACTAAAATAATTGCATAAAATATCACTTTATTTCAAAATTTACATTTCAGCCCTGTGCAAAGCATGATGGGAAGTGTGTGAATGTCATGTATAGGTTACTAGATTGAAACATATTTCAAAATTTAAACATCAAGTGAATTCAAAGTGAAGTGACCATTTCAAGTTAGTTTAACATGAACTAATTACATTTTAACAAGAAACCCGATACAATTAAAACATAATTATGTTTAAATGATATATATGTACTGTATGTGTGTGTCCAAGTAATGCAGGTGTCTTCTTTGAAGCACAAAGTTAATCTGAAGTTAAACCTGCCTCCTGGTAGGTTTAATTTAAGTCTCAATTTAGTCCTGGAGTAACTGCAGTCTTCCTCCAGGAAATCGGCTTATTAAACTCTGGATTAAACTAAATCTAGGACTATTTAAAGCCATGACATAGAAAGCAGATTTTTGTTAATCAGGTTTAAAGGGCCATTTTATTCTAGGACTAGGCTTAATCTCTGTCCGGGAAACCGCCCCAAAATAAAAATATTAAGTATGTGTTTGTTGTACAGCCGCGGATCAGTTATTCACTGTGCAAACGTATCATGTGAACGCACTAACAGCACGCTCCTGCACCGCAACAAAACACTTCAACATGTATTGATTATGTTAAAACACAACCAACAGCATCAGATCACCTTTTCTATATGATCATCTGGCTGTTATACCGCACGTATAGCCAAACATAATCTAAAGTTAATAATGTGGGTGTCAAGAGCCCAACCAAAACAAAATCTCATCTCCATAATAGTGACCTGAAATTCCGGTTTTCTCCTTCAGTGATTCTGCTTGTTAACATCAGGTGTCTATAATAATGCTCAATTATTCACTTAATTGTCTCATTAACTTTAACACTGCTTTAGTGTTCATTTAACACTCAATTTAGAGTTTAATTGGATGGCTTAAAATGACTTCCATGATGTTGAAGTTACATGAACAAATTATGTTTGTTTAACGAAACCAAGTTATGTGGAACCGGTTTGCAAAAAAAGTTAAGTAAAGCCAACACATCATTTTTTTGAGTGTAATTTAGATATTTTGTTGTAAATTGAAAAAGTAATGCTTTACTTTACCATTTACTTGAAAAAATAATCTGAATACGTAACTTAAGTAACTTGTAATGAGTTACCCCAACACTGCTCACAAATATAGTCAAAGACACACACGCACACACAGAGGGTCCACCAATTATTATTATTATTGTAAACTCATTTTATAAAGACATGAAACCGAAAAGGAAGTACTAAGTTAACTTCAGCTTAATTTCATCACACATCCTTCATGTAGCTAGGTAAAGCCTTCTATGTAGCAATGCATATAAGTGTTAATGGCAAAAATAAATAAATAATAACAGTAATCACTGTTGCTCTTTACATAAACTAAGTTTTACTTTGGTTGTTTTTATCTCCTGTCTAGTTTTTCACAGAACATGTATACAGACAAGTTACTTAAAGAGTTACTTGTTTGTCTTACCTGAAGCCATGTTCCTGTTTCTTTGGTTCAGGAGCAGTAAGAAACCCCAGATGTGGACAACTAAAACCTTCATCCTGGTCTATGTGTCTAACTCAACTCACTTTGTTGTCACTTCACCGTGTATAGTAATATGAGATGGTGTGTGCGTGTGAGAGAGTTTTTATATAGGTGGAGACTGCATAGAGCTACCCAATATGCAATGATTTATTGTGTATGTCAAAGTTGAATTTGTCATAATGCTTAGAAGTCTGAAATTATGACAGGAATGCTGTGGGGAAAATTATGCAAATTTATCATTCAAATAATGCCAAATATTTCTTAATTATTAATTATTTCTTAGTAATTTACAGAGTTTCTAGATAAAATAAATAAGAGGACCTTAACAATTTTGACCTGTGGTGCGTTTGCGCCGTTACATCGAATGCTACACTCTGGAAAATAATTTATAATATAATTGACTGATATAATACGATTTTTTTTATTTGTTCAGAGACATTAATAGATGTTTTCATAAAGTGCCGTTTTAGTTGTGAATGATAAGAAATGCTAGAAATTAATGTAGTAGATGTGACACCAGATAATTATCGTATTGGCACAGAATGCTATTTCTATTATTTGAAGCATGAAATTAAACTAAGCAGGAATGTGGCTCTACAGGAAGGAATAAACCTCACAAACTTGTAGACAAACCCGTTACACGCGTCACTGAAACACAGAACCAGAAAACATTTCAACTTATCGTTGTAGGGAAAGTGAAACTTATAGATGTAGTAATAGGCTTTTGGTCATCATGTACATGTCATCATGTTATCATATCATGAATCCATCTTTCAAACTTTTGTCTTATCATGTCATATTAGAAGTATATCATTATCAATGAAATATGTTTAAAAACAGCGTTTTTTCAAGTTCCTGCAAAAGATTAAGTATTTCAAATTAATCCCTAAGTTAACATTTTATATGTTTATTTATGTTTATGAACTTTACATACATAACTTAAGCTTCAATACATGCAGTATGGTCTTTATGGGCCCTGTAATTGATAATTATGAGTCATTACAGTTGCATTTGCATAGAGGTGAGCAGTCTAGACTTGCTTTGCCACATTTGCAGGTGGAACAATCCCCCTTACAGCAACATTTGATAAGTTCTCTGCAGGCTGTGGGGACTTCTGGAAGTATTATCCAAATTTGTTCCCAAGACCCTGGTTCCTTGGTCCATCCATAGTCCCTTGGAGAAGGAATACCTTGCTATGAGAGTGTGCTGGTCGCCCAGATTCCAGTCTGATAAACTCCCCGTCTGATGTGCTGCAGTAGAGTATCTTGGGTGGGTGGCAGTTTATCCATTGTCCGACTACCATAACAGAAGAGTTCTTTCCTCTTCTGGACAATGGAGCTTGAAGGACTGGACTTGTCATACAAGATGACAGTCAGTCTCTCAAGCTTTTGGAACTGCCATGAAGCAGTATCTAATTTTTGGAATGGATTTCTGGCAATGGAAGCAAATACTTCAGTGGCTTCATCATAGCGCAGCTTCTAGGTCTCCAATGTCTTTTTTTCTTTTTTTTAAATATGTGAAATGTTTGTCACTGTCATTGGAGTTGTCAAAGAATAGAGCATCTTGTAGTACTGCAGTGCTCTATATCAATATGTTTATGCGTTGGGCTAACAAATAATAACTGACTGGGTCATCTGACCAATCACTACCGATTAGCGTCACGCAAAGGAGTGGTTTGAGTGTTTTTTGTCATTGCATTCATGTAAAACTGTTGTTGGGGACTCCCAGAACAATATTAGGAACATTTTAAATGCCATAATAGGTGCTCTTTAACAACACAACCAATAATACTTTTTACCATAAACATGTCAATTCCATTCCAATCAGTTGACTTTTTTACTCTTAAATGTTTCAACAATCTCTATAATTTCTTTTTCATCTGTTTCCTTGACAAACATAGATTCAATAATATTTACATTCTTGCTTAGCACCTCACTAATACTGACAGTCTTTGCAAACTCCTCAGCCAAACCAGGACCAACTCCAGCAAAAAAATCATTAAATTCATCTGCAGCTAAGGTCATATCCTTAACTTCTATATTGTTTTTTGTCAGAAAATATTTAGTATCTCCAGTTTTGTCTTTTTTATTCTTAATAATTTCATTCAACACCTTCCAGGTGTTTCTTATTTTGTTTCTATTTTCCTCCAGTAGTTTACTATAATAAGTCTTTTTACTGTTTCTCATGATTCTGGTTAGTTCATTTTTATATATCTTATATTTGTTTTCTGATTCTTTTGTCCTCTTCTTTGAAAACTCTTTATATAATAAATGTTTCTTCTTACATGCATTTAATATCCCATTAGTTATCCACAGTTTTAAATCAGATTTCAATTTTACTTCCTTTTTTACTACAGGACATTTTTTTTTTCATAAAGTGATGTTACTATATTCAAAAATGAATCATAGGCTTCATTCACATTATCTATGTACACTTTGCCCCAGTCTTGTTTCATTAAATCCTCTTTTAATATATTGACATTTTCTTGGGTTCTGTATCGGGTCATTGTGTATATTTTGTTGTCTTTCTTGGTCCTAGTGTAGCTATGTACTGTACGTTTGCAAAAACTGGCAAATGGTCACTGATGTCATTAATTATTAGTCCACTTTCAACTTTATAGTCAATGACGTTGGTAAATATTCTCTTATCAATTAATGTAGCGCTATTTGTTGTAATTCTCGTTGGTCGGGTGATTGAGGGATATAAACCAGTACTATGCATCAAATTAATAAACTCTGTATTTTTATTATGTTCGTGTGGGTTGAGCAAATCAATATCGATGTCTCCGCAGATAAAAACTATTTTTTTGTTATTACTATTAATAAACGTTTCTGTTATTTTTCCCTTAAAGCTCTGTTTTCTGATGAAATTGAACAGTTAAGATTGAAATTTGGACACATGCTGCTGTCCCGAGAATTTTCGGTTTCTGTGGTTGCAGAACCCAGACAGCAAACTGACATTGAATCAACGTGGAAACGACGTCTCTCATGACATTGAAACAACGTTGATTTTGCTCATCGAATTAACGTTGAACCAACGTCAGACGCGGCATTCTTCAAAGCTAAATGAAAATCGAAAATTGGTTTGCTTTCATAACGTTGAAACAACGCGTTGATTTCAAGTTGATTTTCCGTTAGTTTTGAAAGAATGACGCGTCTGACGTTGGTTCAACGTTAATTCGATGAGCAAAACAATGTCAGATCAACGTTGTTTCGATGTCATATTTCCACGTTGATTCAATGTCAGTTTGCTATCTGGGAACTTACCCCCATTCAACGTCAGTTCTCTGTCTTTTATGGCCATAACAATAACGTCGGTTTCCTCGGCTGTGAACGCTCCTGGCGCGCTCTTATTATCATAATAATAATCCACCATATTTCGTTTCGACATCCTGCTGCATTAGTCCCAGACATGTGATTCATGAACGATCTGTTCATTGCGTATGTCACGTGACAAATGAACGTAAGACTCGGAAGCAAGGTAAAGTGATTATTTATGTTCCCTGTAAATCATTTTTTACTGCATTATGATTTCTTAATTCAGAATATGATCAACATTGCGTAGGTGGATGTGATCGGGGAATTTGGCTGTTAAAATTATAACATTAAGCCACTTAAATAAACAAAATGACTCGAATGACTTCCTATTCATGACTCGCGAGAGCAGCGGCTCGGTCTCGCCCTCGATCGCGGCGCTGCGGGGCGGCGGAAACTAAATCATTCCTGACTCGTGAGAGCCATAGACAGTAAAGGGTGAGAGCAGGGGCTGGGGCTCGTCCTCGCGGCGCTGCGGGGCGGCGGAAGCTAAATCAGTCATGGCTCGTGAGAGCAGGGCAAACCGATGCTGCGGGGCGGCCGCAACTCAGTAATTCATATAAATAACCTAGTTTGTGAATTGTTCATTCCCGGTTGGCACACATTTTGCAGCCCTTACAAAAGCGCCGCTCCCTGTCTACAGTGGAAGTTCGATCATAGATTTGAGTTCGATGCATAATGTCTCGATGCGGCCGTGTCGGCGCATAACATACGTCATAAATAAACGTATCTGATTGGCTTACGGGTAACCAATGATTTTAAACTTCAGAGAAGCGCCCCCTTGCGAGAGAGAAAACACTTCCCTATTATGCCATTCCAGACTAGACGAAGCAAAGTGGCAGAGTCTGGTATTACCAGGCTAGGAAATGACAGTGAACCCAAGGGACAAGGGTTCTACTTATGAAAAATAGAGGAAAATGTAAATAAATATTGCTATATATTATATGTATTGAAATAGGCATTATTTTATAATTTGTACTTGAAATCTACATTATTTAAATATTTAATTTAGAATTAAGCAAGGTTGAGGGTCCAACGTCTGGCTTAGGGACAGAGGGAAAACAGTAAAAACCATGCATAAAAGGCCTTGTAATATGTTATAAAAAGAATGATTAAGCCATGATACATTTTTATAAGTTCCCCTTACGGTGCATGTCCACTGGCACGGAGCGAGGACCTAACTTTTGGACACTGGCTACAGCGCAGCTCCTGGAGCGAGCAAATGGTGAAACTCACCGAACGGCGCCTCCGAAGGGTCCGGTGGACACAAATACGGTGACGATGATCCCCACGCTGCTGTTCTGGTCTCCAGAGAAAGTACAGAGCGGTGACTCTCTGTATACTCAAAATCCTATGTTATCCTATGAGATAGCGACAAAATATTGACTCATACCAATGGGATCAAAAAGTGTGACGTAGGTAGATATGGCCTCAATATCGGCAACTTTTAATTCGGAAAAAAAATATTCTGATTGTTTTGATATTCAAATCATTAATTTACCTACAAGTATTTAGCTTGTATTTGGCCTGCTCTTGTCTGAAGTGTGTTACGGGCTCAGAAAGCAAGGCTCAGAGTCAGGCACTGCACATCCAGTTTGGGGAGACGTTCTCCACTAAAGCCCAGTATGATCCACGTCCCTGCAGCACTGACTTTCCATGGCCTTGCATTTCCCACATAGGCACATATGAAACGAAAATGTGGAGATGAGAAACCGCTATATCACATAATGAGTGTGACGTACACCTGATCAAAGCTTATTATTAGTTTCTGTTATTGGCATCATCTCTGTTATACACTGTGATGATAACCTTGTTCTAAGCTGTTTCCCTTTCATCCACATTTGAATGAATCTCCTCATCACTCCAAGACAGCAGGTGTGCATGTAATCATTGGGTTATCATTTTTACTACACTCTAAAAAGAGATGTGTTAAAAAACAACACACATCATGTGTTGATGGTATTTTGACACAAGTTGTGTAGGTTTTAACACACAATGTGTGTTAAAATGTAACTGGACAGAATTTTAATGGGTGGAGGGAAGTTTGTGTTTAAAAACCTAATTAGAGGTAGTATATTTTATATGGTATCCCATAACAAGCTCTAAAATAAACAAAACAATACATTACAATAAATAAATAAAACCTTAATTCATAAAAAAATACTTCAGATTAATGAGTGTTTTTGGCAGCCAATCACATCATGCCTTGGTTTCAATGTTTTTTCAAATGCTGATTTCACTTGTTATTAATAACTAATTTATTATAACAAACAATTTATTTCTGTCAGACGTCTACAGAAACACTTATTGAGAATTACCAGGTTTTGTGTTGACGATTCATTGAATGTTTGTTTTGATGTCACCAGAATCGTGATTAGTGGCAGCTTTATTTGGGCTCTTGACCCTTCACTCTTTATCATTCTTTTCTCTGTTTGCTGTTTCTGTGTATTTATATTGCACATCTGAAACAGTTGAAATTATTTTGAGGAAAAAGATCATTAAATGATCAGTTTTCAACATGATGTTTTTTTTTAACATAGCAAGATAAGTTTAATGTTTAAGAGATAACTTATATTTGATCACTTATATTTGATTACAGATACTCAGTTTTACATGATACTATGGTGTATGCTACCTCATGCTATAATTCTTAAAAAATATATGTTTAGAGAAAGTTTAAAGCTGCAGCAGAAACTAGTCAAATACAGACATCAAGAATCAGCATATGACTCTCAACAATGGTGGCAAAGCTTCATGCCTCTAGTACAAAGCTCATCCATAAGTCCCAGCATGCATTGCGGCATGGAACTTTTCGTTTGTCACCATTATTGAGATCCATACGCTGATTCTTGGTATCTGTGTTTGACTGGTTTCTGCCGTAGCTTTAAACTTTTTTTTGTAATTCTGCACTTTTTGATTGCTGGATGTAGTTTCACAAAACTTTAAGAACTAACAATAAATCATTAAAATAAAGCACACCATCCATATACTCAAAAACTTGATCATAACTTGCTGATTATGACATCATCAAGAACCATCTGATCATATTTTCTATCACCATAACAGATGTATTTTATTAAAATACAGTTACAGCAGGCAGAGAAACACTAAAACAAGAGTAAAGGGTCAAGAGCCCAAATAAAGGAGCCATTAATCACGATTCTGGTGACTTGAAATAAAACTGAAATGAAACATCAAACCTCTGTTAATTCTCAATAAGAGCTTGTCTATGTAGATTAATGATGTTTAAAACATCCAAATGTTCAAACAAACTCTATTAAACATCACTGGACTACATAAACACAAGTTACCAATACGTGTCAGTGTTCATCCAAACACTTTTGTAAGCACACGGGAAGTAACTCTGGCAAATACTCTCCGACTACAGTCACATGTGACGCATATCTGACACAAGTTGTGTTACTATAACACATTAGTGTGTAAAAGGTTTCAACAACACACTGCTGCTGTCTAACACATTAGTTGTGTTAAATGTAACACAAAATGTGTAATCCTTATAAACACAGAGATGTGTAAAGAAACGACACAGGTTGTGTGTTAAATTTGACACAACATGTGTTGTCCCTGAGCAAACACACTAAATGTGTTAAAATCTACAAAACGTGTTAAAATCTACACAACATGTGTTAAAATCTACACAAAATGTGTTGTCCCTGAGCACACACACTACATGTGTTAAAATCTACACAGCATGTGTTAAAATCTACACAAAATGTGTTGTCCCTAAGCACACACACTTTATGTGTTAAAATCTACACAGCATGTGTCATTTTTGACATCTCTTTTTACAGGTTGTGTTATTTACAAAATCATTTTATAAGAGTGCACCAGTGTAAATAAAACTTATTTACACACAATATTTTGTCAGTTGCTACATTTTAATCTAATTCAAAGTGCAAACTTAGTGAAATCACACTCCCTGTGTTAAGAACAATAACACACTGGTTGAGTTAAAAGTAACACAAAATGTGTTGTCCTTAACTAGACACACAGGTGTGTTAAGATATAACACAGGTTGTGTTGTTTTTAACACATCCATTATAAGAGTGTAGTTTGTTCAAGGGGCTTAAACTATTGTTCAAATGACATTCTTCATTTGTCATGATCTCACAATCCATGTCAGTACTCAGTGGAGCATCCGTTTCGGGATATGTCATTTTACTAGACCATACTCTAGTCTGGGAACATTTGTCACAACCAAAGTAGCCATTGTGAGACTTGACATTTTTGAGGAATGCTCATGCAGGGGTGTTGCAAATAAAGGAGGAGACAACAACTTTAAAATGAGTACCATTCTTGCAAAAACACTTTTTATTCTGCAGTGAAATCTCTCAAATACTCCAGACTGAGCTCGGTTTACTATTGCCACAGAACAAACCGATTACAAATGGAGATTGTGTTTTATCACAGTCAAGAATTGGCCAATTGTGTTCTGGAGCTTTTAAACAGGGGGATGCCATTAATATTAAACTGCAAAGCAAGAGTTTTTTACATTTTCAGAAATATTCGCATCCTTGGGCAAATCAGGAAATTCTGATCTTAAGATTGCCAGTAGTGCTGTTAGAGCTACTAGAGGGCTGCAAAAAGATGTGGCCCATTCGCCTTATTCACTTGGCGGCCATTTTGAAAATGGAACGCCGCTGAGGGGTACACTCACCCGGAAGGATGCATGCGACGCAGCAGCACCAGCAATGAAAACTCGCAATGCGGACCACCAATCATGCCTGTCTGCCCGAATTAACGATGCAAAATGTGAAGCAAAGTGCCAGTGACTGAAACATCTCCCGGGCTGTGTTAATTAAGGGATACAGTACCTGTATCGGAGGTTTTATCCACGACATTGAACGTAGGAATGGACGCATTGCCTGTTTCTGCGAGCTTGCAGCAGCCAGAGGTAATTAACGTAAGTAAGCTAAGCTGTAATATGGAGTTGTTGACTGTGTAAGTTACTATGTTAGATACAATTGTACTTTATTGTTTAGATAGATACACATCCAGTAGCTTACATACACACACATGCATGTAAAACAATCAAATCACTCACATGTATGTAAAAGGAAAGAGAAGTGATTTTAAGGTCTGACAGGGACTGATCCTGTTACACACTGACAATGATAAGCTGCTATGGTGACAATACAAGTTTACATATATGTATACCCAGACAGCAAACTGACATTGAATCAACGTGGAAACGACGTCTCTCGTGACATTGAAACAACGTTGATTTTGCTCATCGAATTAACGTTGAACCAACATCAGACGCGGCATTCTTCAAAGCTAAATGAAAATCGAAAATTGGTTTGCTTTCATAACGTTGAAACAACGCGTTGATTTCAAGTTGATTTTCCGTTTGTTTTGAAAGAATGACGCGTCTGACGTTGGTTCAACGTTAATTCGATGAGCAAAACAATGTCAGATCAACGTTGTTTCGATGTCATATTTCCACGTTGATTCAATGTCAGTTTGCTATCTGGGTAGATTCATAAAGAATAAAAATAATGATGGTAATGGATTTGTATAGATTCTAATAGTAACGTTACACAGTCAACTTCCTACAAGCTTGCAGAAACTGAGGTAAATTGGCGTCCATTCTTACGTTCAATGTCGTGGATAAAACCTCCAATACAGGTACTGTATCCCTTAATTAACACAGCCCGGGGGATGTTTCAGTCACTGGCACTTTGCTTCACATTTTGCATCGTTAATTCGGGCAGACAGGAATGATTGGTGGTCCGCACTGCGAGTTTTCATTGCTGGTGCTGCTGCGTCGCATGCATCCTTCCGGGTGAGTGTACCCCTCAGCGGCGTTCCATTTTCAAAATGGCCGCCAAGTGAATAAGGCGAATGTTTGCAGTTTAGTTTGCCACTGATTAAGTGAATTGTTGCTACTGCGGTCAGATTCTACATTTGATTGGATACTACTAGGATCAGAGAGATTGTCAGAATCACAGAAGAAATCAGTCTCTGTTTTTGAGTTCTCATGTGGGGGCAAAGGAGAGGAAACTAGACAACGAGATATCACTACGTTCAGAGTCTTGACGTGTGACCATGAACACTAGATTCATCACTGTTTTCAGCTTGTGTAATACAAGATTTGAGACCACACCAGGCAATTAGTCAGATTGCTAGATAATTTGTTAAGGCCAATTCTAAAAAATAAATAATATGAACAGAAAAATATTACATGCAAACTATTTACATAGAGACAGTAATAAAAAGGACCTCGCTTGGAAGGTGGAAGAGCCACAATTTTATTTTTTTACTACTCTGGGTGTTGGGTCAAATTGCTCCAAATTTAGCTCAATGGTGCTGTCTTCTATTGCCAGTTTGTATATTTGAAATGTAACATTTTCTTTAATATGAGGTGGCATGTAGAAAAGACAGAAGGCCAAGGAGGAAGTGCTCATCTGCGGTCTGTGGCGGTGGGGCTGGAGGTCACGCTGGAGGACAAGAAGTCGCTGCTCCACATTCGACGGACCATCTCACGGGGCCGCCGACAGGCTCTCCTCCTTTGTTGGCCTGTTAAAAAATGAAGAAAAAAAATACAACACACGCTGCAATCAAAAGGCAGAAAAATCAGATACCTGATTTTCATGTTTACAGTGAAGATTTAAAAATTGAATTTAAAAAACAAAATTGTTTAGATATTGTGATAATAGACAGTGCTTAAATGCAAGTGTGATATTGTTTTGACCTTGCTTTAACATATATTAAGTAAAGTTATACTTCAGACATGTACATAGATAAACATGCAAATGAACAGTACGTAAAAAGTATTTATGCAGATGATTAGTTGCATAGATTGCAATGGATGTGTCTGCATTTACAAAAACAATGATTATTAGTAAGGCGACTAATGTAACATGTTCAAATATTGTGGGTATTCACAAATATTCACACACCTGTGGGTTCAGCAGCAGGGGCTCAGAGACTGGGGAGACAGGAGAAGAGGAGGGGGTTGTTTGACCACCCTCTCTCTGATCAAATGGCTCTGTCAAGACAATATTAAATGTTAATATCACATTGGTAACAAGAGAGATTACATTTCTTCATCTGTAAACATATATGCCTTGTAATGTGGCTTTATTGGAAACACACCTGTCAATGTCTCCCCTGATGGTTCTTCTGGGTGTCCCTGGTCCTCGAGGTGGTCTCTGCCCCCTCCATGTTACTGTTCGTCTCCCTGGGATTGGCGAAGGGGTTGAGGAATCCCAAGATCTGAGAGTATTTCCACCTCTTCCCAGACCCTGCTGCTGACCTTCTCCTCTTGTCCGTCTCCTTCCTCTTCTCCTTCAGGTAAGTGTCCCTGAGGCTTTTCCACTTTTTTTGCAGACGGCCTCTGAATAAAGACGTTGTCTTGTAAGCGTAAATAAGCATAACGTGCCAGACGCTCGATTCGCGCTGCAGGAACTTTTAATGCGCATAATGCGTCTTTGCATTGACTTAACATTGAAATCATTCACGCCACACGCTCTATTTGCGTCTGGTGTGAACACACCATTACTGTTATAAACACAGATTTGTGAGCATTAGTGGAACTGAAGGTGTGAGAATAGACATGAAACACACGTGATTGTTGTCATGCGGTGGATCCAGCCAATCGTGGAACAGCTGTGTTTTCATCAGAGCTCGTGCAATCGCTCTGGAGAAGCTGCGCTGGCTGAGTTCTCCGGCTGCTCTCGAATCACTCTCGCTTTACTCTGATGGCATACGTCACAGTCACGTGGTGTCGGCGCTGTATTGAGTCGGACACAATTTCTAACCAACATGCACTGCTTCAAGTCAGCCGCCGATCGGTCTGCGCAGCGCTGTATGAAGTCAAACAAGCCTGTTGTGACAGAACGTCACCCTCCCGGAAGGCACACACAATTAATTCACTGGTGTGGGCGCCCTGGAGGCTGATGAGGGCGAGGCCTAGCGGGACAGGGAGCCTCCAGGGCGGTGTTGGGTAGAGCGTCAACTATTGTCAACTATTTTCTATAAGTATGTATCGGCTAACGTTTATTCAGCTAATGCTTGTCCTGTTTAAAATGTGAAATGTTCAAATGCAAAGACAGCACGTCACAAATAAAAGCCCATCATATTTGGATATTGGAATAATAAATTAAGTAGAACTATCTTAACCCTCTGGGGACCAATGTGTATTTGGGGTCCTTGAGATGTTCTGACATGCACTGACATTTGTGATTTTTTCAGCTGCTTATGAACATATTAATGGCACAGGTGATATTACACTATATTTAGCACAAACAGGGCTACCATAATATGTGAGCAACATGTATATTCATGTTTGTATTTTTGAGAGAATATTGTTTATGTGTGGTTACTGAAAAAACTACAAATGAAAGTTTCTGAAATTAGACCACAAAACACATACGCAACATGCTTCCACAATACTTTTGACTAATGGATGTTGTTGCCTAGAGTTTTTTCTTCTCAATGATCTGAAAATCATCCTGCCTAATCGTTCACATTAAACTGTGAAATATTGTGAAAAACATTTTTTTTGTTTGCCAAGGCAATATGCGAATGGGCGTGAACAGGCCAGCCCCATCATGAATAGGTGATTTTTTTACCTCAGGTGAGAATCAATTAGGTGATTGTCACCTGAGAGAGACAAAGACCCGCATAATAATGAGCCTTTCATTCAGGTGAGTCAGACAAGAAAAAAATTAAAGGACAACATGCATATACAAATATATGTATAAAATCAAAATATAAATGAAAGTCAAAAAACGATTTTTAGTTATACCTGGAAACAAATCCTGGTCAAATAGGTTATATGGTCCGTGTACTTTTTCGTTCATTCATTATTCTATTTCGGAATGAAAGATGAAATTTAAAAAACTGTGCAACTTGGTTTTTTGTTTAAAAGAAAAAAAAAATCAGAAATGGCTATATTTTGTTTTCCAAATGTATTGTTGTCATCAAAAAGGGTGCAACTTGTTTTTTTGTTTAAAAGAAAAAATCAGAAATGGCTGTATTTTGTTTTCCAAATGTATTGTTGTCATCAAATAATATTAATAGAAAATTGGATGACATTTCCAATCGTTTTTTAATCTGTAAAATTTATTTGTACGTTTATTGTATTTCAAATGAGCCGGTGTTGTACCTATTTTCCACCCTCTGCCAGTGGAGCGCTGATGAGGGGGCGTTCACATTAACGCATGTCACCACTCTTTTGCCATGTTCTCCCCGACACTTTTTAAAACATCTTCGCGGCAAGGATGTACCAATACAAATTAATAAAACATCTCCAGTTAACTTTCAGACCATTCAATTTGTTTGTTTGTCAAATTAGAGTCCATCTAGCGCTGAAATGTGTTGTTTTTTTAAATCAAGTGATCAAAGTGCGTGTTGCTGAAGTAATGATTATGTCGAATATAACAAGGAGACATTTGAATTGTTTTTATGTGTCAGAGTTGCCTGCAAAGATGAAGTCGACAATGCTGATCGTGATCTTCGCAGTAGTGAACGTGCCAGAGAGAAATGCACATTTCATGGCTATGGATTACATAAACAGAGAGAGCAGTCTGTTTTCTTTCGTTTTGAAATGTTCTTTTTAGAAGTTAACATTTTAGATATATTTCTCAGGTCAGGTGCCGCTTTCAGAGCACTCACGCCCGTAACAGATTCCCCAATTATAAAGAATTTATCTATTATCCACTTATGGCTATAGCACATAATAAAATATTCAATTGATGCAAACCAACAGGAATCCTTGGCTTTCCTGCGGAGGCTTCAATCACTTTTTGGCAGGTAAAATACTGAATTATAATGGTTGTACTGGCCCTTTACAGGTATTTTAATAGGTCAAAAGTACTGGGTGAGTAATAATCACTCAGATTTAACCCATGAATATAAGCAACACATTTCAGGGAAGAAATATCCTTTCAATCAAGAAGTAGAGGCTTCAATCACTTTTTGGCAGGTTAAATACTGTATTATAATGGTTGGCCCTTTACAGGTATTTTAATAGGTAAAAAGTACTGAGTGAGTTATAATCAGTCAGGCCTCATGAATATAAGCAACACATTTCAGGGCAGAAATAACCTTTCAATCAATAAGTAGAGGCTTCAATTACTGAAGGTTGGTTGTAATAATGGTTGTATTGGCCCTTTACATGTATTTTTAATAGGTAAAAAGTACTGGGTGAGTGATGTTTATTTGCACGTTATGTCTGCTTGATCCACATAAAAGCAACTGCATTCGTAAAGAGAATGGGCGATAGGCCTACTTTAACACGCTGCGCGCGCTCCCGCAGCCGGCCATCAATTTTAGGCGGACCATCACTTTTCAGCACGACACCGGCTCTGAGTCATTTGAAATAAAATAAACGTACAAATAAATATTACAGATTTAAAAATGATCGGAAATGTCGTCCAATTTTCTAATACTATTATTTGATGACAACAATACATTTGGAAAACAAAATACAGCCATTTCTGATTTTTTTTCTTTTAAACAAAAAAACAAGTTGCACCCTTTTTAAAATTTGAAATAGAATAATGAATGAACGAAAAAGTACACGGACCTATGGGCCATTGTGTAGAATTGGTTCAAAGTTAGAGTTGGAAACATCTTGAAAAGAAAATTAAAGTATAAAGTATTATTTTTAAAGTAGGCCATTTACATTTTATCATACTTATTTCAAAGTTAAGGATTAATTATTTTGATATGTGCATTGCATTAGCTTGCATTGGATAACAGTTGATTAGTTTATTTTAGAGGGTTAACTGTACACATCTATTTTATTTTTACTGTTGTCCAGGGGTTTCTTAATTATAGGTGGCTTTCACACTAGCACTTTTGGTGAGCAGCCGGGTTCGAATGACGTCAGAGTTCGATTTGTTTGGATGATGTGAACGCTGTCTTCCAAACTCTAGGGGTGGCCTTTGGTGTGAGAGACCCGGGTTCGATTCCACTGTGAGACACCAATGTGTCCCTGAGCAAGACACTTAACCCCTAGTTGCTCCAGAGGCGTGCAACCTCTGACATATATAGCAATTGTAAGTCGCTTTGGATAAAAGCGTCAGCTAAATGAATAAACTCGGGTGTGCACCCGCGAGCCGTACTTGGGTCCGCTTAAAAAGGTGGTCTGGGGTACGGTTCATGTGAACTCCAATACGGTTCGCTGCTGATATGAATGCAATCGAATCAAACCGCGGAAGTGAACAGCTATTGATGATGCATAATGTGGTCGTATAAATTTTGCGACAGACAGATGCAAGTGTGTCAAAAATTAGCGGAAGATAAGCTCGCTCTTATGCATCTGTGCCAGGGAAAAGAGTTCAGGCTCAGGATTTTTTTCTACCATCACCCTTGCGACTATGGGGTCCACAATGGGCCAAGCTCTGTGACTGTCGGAGCTTGGCAATAGCGGTCTGCTACTTACAAAGGTTAATGTTAAATGGTACACGATCTAACTTCTGGCACTCTAGCATTTAATCAAACTGCACGTGTTTGTCAGGAGAACTGAAGCTGGAGCTACTTCTCTCTGTTTATGTATATGACGAGTCAAGCAGGTTTTGTCTTCCTGCCAGGTCTAAAATTGTCTGCACATAGACACTTATGATAGGTGTACAATAGTGATTCAGTATAAGTGATAAGTTTGACAGATGGATTCATGATGTACTTGCTTATTAATTTTGAACAATTCATACCGTATTTTTGATAATGTAATGCTATGTAAACCTGACCACAACTGTAAGTTTCTCTTTCCCTCAACTGTGTTTGAGTGACGCAGTTTCACTGTAAGTTTGTTAAGTAGTTTCCACCTTCCTGGAGAACCACATTCCTGCAAAGTGCCATTTCATGCTTCATCTGCAAGAAAACAAATTATCTACCAATGGAAGAAATATTTGGTGTCACATCACATCTCTCACAAATTCAGCACGAGACTCTTTTCACAAGACACTTTTTGACACTTTTCACAAGCTCTCATGTCACATCCATTTTCTCACGCAGAGAAAAATCTCGAGGCAAAGAGGACGCTGACACCGACAGACAAGGCAGAGCAGGTTACTTGTGATATGAAACAAATCTTCAGCGCTCAGATTGTCAATTTTATTACGAAATTCAATTATTAAATACCATTTGATCGCTGTAGTGCAAACGGCATGTGAACCGATCAATTCTTAACTTTACTACTAGTTAATAAATAAATTCCATTGAACAATACTTTAGATGTGTTGAAAGATACAGTACAACTTACCGAAATAGGCATTCTGGTTGACTACCAACGGTACATTACCGCCGCGATAGCTGCTGAGGCAAAGTCACCACGGCAAAAATAAACCAGACGCGTGTAAATAAACCAGGTGGCGCAAAGGGACATTTTGCAAAACAACAGCAATTGCCACATTGGGAAACATAAGTGGGACTAATGTCAATTAACAGTAAGGATGAAATACTAAAACTACAAATAAGCCTACAACAAACATGAAAAATAAGAAAAAGAGCTATTGACGTTTGCTGTACAATAATGAAACAACCTTAGGTTTGGTGAAGTTGAAACTGCAATTAATAATTTTGTTATTAAATAAAGATAATTTGGTGAATGTTGTTTAAACAAACATAAATACGGATTATTATTTGAATGAACTATATATATCTCTGTAGGCTATCAGTTTATTTTAAAAAAACAACAACACACATTGCCCATTAGTTTAACAAAAATTGTAACATTGTGCATTTGTAAAACGAATCTTTTTCTGAGACAATTCGTTCATTTCGTTCGTTGAATGAACCAAATTTGAGCTTATAAAACTTAAACTTTGTTGGGTTTTTTTTTTTTGGTTTTTTTTAAAGAGTGATCGTTTAGCTTGATAAGACCCTTCCCAGATAGCAAACTGACATTGAATCCACGTGGAAATATGACATAGAAACAACGTTGATCTGACATTGTTTTGCTCATCGAATTAACGTTGAACTAACGTCAGACGCGTCATTCTTTCAAAACTAACGGAAAATCAACTTGAAATCAACGCGTTGTTTCAACGTTATGAAAGCAAACCAATTTTCGATTTTCATTTAGCTTTGAAGAATGCCGCGTCTGACGTTGGTTCAACGTTAATTCGATGAGCAAAATCAACGTTGTTTCAATGTCATGAGAGACGTCGTTTCCACGTTGATTCAATGTCAGTTTGCTGTCTGGGTTATTCATCGCCTGGAATCGGTTACAAATCAGACCCTTTGAGCAGTTTGCACTGAAACTGTCTTTTGGACCTTGAACCGTTTGGTTCCCACTGAAGTCCATTATATGGAGAAAATCCTGGAATGTTTTCATCAAAAACCTTAATTTCTTTTCGACTGAAGAAAGAAAGACATGGACATCTTGGATGACATGGGGGTGAGTAAATTATCAGCAAAAGTTTTTTTTAAAGTGAACTACTCCTTTAAATGACAGAACCGACCAACGTTAAACCTCCCTTTCAAGTAACGTTAACATTACTAATGCTGCTATAAAAATAAACCGCTTACTGACTTAAATTAACGTTACAGTCTGATATAATTGTGCCTTTTTAAACTGCATAATGTTACACTGTCTGTGTAGTCTGAATGCAGGGGTAGAAAGTAACTGAGTACAATTATTCCAGTACTGTACTTCAGACCAAATGTTGAGGTAATTGTACTTTACTTGAGTCTTTTCTTTTCATGCCACTTTCTACTTTTACTCTTGAGAGAAAATTGAGAGATCCAATCACAACAAAATCATAAGAATATTTTTCACCTTCTTTTGCATCGCTGTTACAGGTTTCCAACCAATAATGACTATGTGAAGTGTGTAAGGCCCTGGTTTTAAAATACCCTTTCTTAAAGGACAAAAAAAAGGCAATGGTTATGTGAGTTGACTGATTATTAATTGCAAACCTTTATTTATTATACCTAGAGTACTAATTCAATCAAGATATTAGTATGTTCTCTGCATTTTGATGCACACATTTTCTCCATGTATTTTCATGCTTGTGCTTTCAGTTTTCTGCAAGTGGTTTGTATGCTTATTTAATTGTTCTACATATGAAGAGTTCAGATGCAAAAGCCTCTAAATGCCATTTGAAATTTTCTTCTTTAATAATGATTTTTATCAAACTTTTATATTTAAGTTCAGTAATTTCACTTAAATAACAATTAATAGATAAATATCATTGCCATTAAAGTGAAATCACTGAACTTAAATATACAAGCTTGATAAAAATGATCATTCTAGAAGAAAATTTCAAATGGCACTTAGAGGCTTTTGCATCTGAACTCTTCATATATATATATATATATATATATATATATATATATCAATATATATATTTTGGTGTTGTTTTTATGAATGCTTTTGGTAGATTTCTGCATTTGACTGCTTTATGATCTCTTGCAGGATCAGCCACCATGGCCATGTCCTGCTGTACATCTCGACGCTGTCACTGACTCGAGGAGTGTGCTGACTCAAAGGTGGCTCAAAGGTGCTGACTCGACCAGGGTAATCAACATTTTAGCTTGATCAACAACCACAGGCTCTCGAAGAGCCTTCACATTGGTGAAGTTAATCCAGCACATCGGACTTGTTCATGCACATGAGACACATTTTACCATAACGTGTGGCCTTAACATTTTTCTAAATGTGAAATGTGAGTCCTTCCGACGACATATTTACAGGAAGCATGAAATGCTTCTTAAAAATGTATTTATTTATTCTTTATGTTGTCAGATATGACATCCTAAACATTGTGACATTGTATTTTGGGATGTTACATTGTATGGTTGTGACAATTATTATTGAATCTGTGAATTAAACTGTTTTGCATTTAAGGACTAAAATAAATGTCTAAAACAAAATAAAAATTCAGTTAGTTGTTGTTTGCCTTTATTTTCTTTCACTCCTAAAGGAATAAAAAGGAACTTTTTTGGAAACTAAAGGTACAAAATGGCTTTGTCACTGGGGCGGTACCTTAATGGGACAAAATTGTACCTTTTTCCAGAGGTACTTTATTGATCCTTAAAAGTACAGTATTGGCCCTTAGAAGGTTCAAACAGGTAAGGTGCAAATTTGCTCCTCTGACTTAAGGTACAATAATGTACCTTTGAGGGTACCAGGTGGGCTGAACTCCACCTTAAATAGGCCAGGGACGGCTGCCAATAGGCTGTCACATCCACTCACGTGACAACCACAAATAATAGAGCGGGATCTAATCCGCCCTGCCACATATTTAATAAATATCTGATTATGTAATCTATATGAAACCGAGAGGCACAGAGGATCTGCTCAAACATGTTTATCACGTATCATGCGTGCGTCCCAATGAGGAAAGGACCAGGCAAGAGTGAAATTCTCGCTCGAATAAAATGAAAATCACTCTAAATTAAAATGTAAAAACAGATCAAATAATTTATTATAATTTTTATAATAAATTTCTACCACTAAATTTTATATAATTTAGTGGTAGAAATGTTGCGATATTGTTTCATTTAAGTTCATAATTATTCTATAAATGTTATTTAGTTTAACAGCAGCACGAGATACCCACTGTGGGTCGAGATTTATTTGTAAAAGTAAAAATAACCGCTCTTATTCACAATCACACCCTGGGTTTAAGGATCCAAAGATCCCTGTGGAATTTAATATTGAGTTGAATTTTTTTTCCGTGACAACAAATGAACGTGTGTTCGATGTGTCCAAATAGGCCCTATCTTAACTAAATTATAAATATTGAAAAACGCCTGTTCTTAATTCATGTTGTTTATAGTCGACTATTTTCATTTTGTTCTGTTTAAATTTTTTCTCTTTTTGTTTCGCATATGGAAACAATAAACTACACTTGTTTTTAATAAATAAACGGTCCCTACTTGTTATATAAACCTTGAAATGTGTGATAAACAGAATTAAATGTAGTTTTCTTTTACATTTTTATTGGTTTGTATATTGAAAGCAAAACTGTTTAGTTAGTGTGTTATTATTTGTACACTCTTATAATGGATGTGTTAAAAACAACACAACCTGTGTTATATCTTAACACACCTGTGTGTCTAGTTAAGGACAACACATTTTGTGTTACTTTTAACTCAACCAGTGTGTTATTGTTCTTAACACAGGGAGTGTGATTTCACTAAGTTTGCACTTTGAATTAGATTAAAATGTAGCAACTGACAAAATATTGTGTGTAAATAAGTTTTATTTACACTGGTGCACTCTTATAAAATGATTTTGTAAATAACACAACCTGTAAAAAGAGATGTCAAAAATGACACATGCTGTGTAGATTTTAACACATAAAGTGTGTGTGCTTAGGGACAACACATTTTGTGTAGATTTTAACACATGCTGTGTAGATTTTAACACATGTAGTGTGTGTGCTCAGGGACAACACATTTTGTGTAGATTTTAACACATGTTGTGTAGATTTTAACACGTTTTGTAGATTTTAACACATTTAGTGTGTTTGCTCAGGGACAACACATGTTGTGTCAAATTTAACACACAACCTGTGTCGTTTCTTTACACATCTCTGTGTTTATAAGGATTACACATTTTGTGTTACATTTAACACAACTAATGTGTTAGACAGCAGCAGTGTGTTGTTGAAACCTTTTACACACTAATGTGTTATAGTAACACAACTTGTGTCAGATATGCGTCACATGTGACTGTAGTCGGAGAGTATTTGCCAGAGTTACTTCCCGTGTGCTTACAAAAGTGTTTGGATGAACACTGACACGTATTGGTAACTTGTGTTTATGTAGTCCAGTGATGTTTAATAGAGTTTGTTTGAACATTTGGATGTTTTAAACATCATTAATCTACATAGACAAGCTCTTATTGAGAATTAACAGAGGTTTGATGTTTCATTTCAGTTTTATTTCAAGTCACCAGAATCGTGATTAATGGCTCCTTTATTTGGGCTCTTGACCCTTTACTCTTGTTTTAGTGTTTCTCTGCCTGCTGTAACTGTATTTTAATAAAATACATCTGTTATGGTGATAGAAAATATGATCAGATGGTTCTTGATGATGTCATAATCAGCAAGTTATGATCAAGTTTTTGAGTATATGGATGGTGTGCTTTATTTTAATGATTTATTGTTAGTTCTTAAAGTTTTGTGAAACTACATCCAGCAATCAAAAAGTGCAGAATTACAAAAAAAAGTTTAAAGCTACGGCAGAAACCAGTCAAACACAGATACCAAGAATCAGCGTATGGATCTCAATAATGGTGACAAACGAAAAGTTCCATGCCGCAATGCATGCTGGGACTTATGGATGAGCTTTGTACTAGAGGCATGAAGCTTTGCCACCATTGTTGAGAGTCATATGCTGATTCTTGATGTCTGTATTTGACTAGTTTCTGCTGCAGCTTTAAACTTTCTCTAAACATATATTTTTTAAGAATTATAGCATGAGGTAGCATACACCATAGTATCATGTAAAACTGAGTATCTGTAATCAAATATAAGTGATCAAATATAAGTTATCTCTTAAACATTAAACTTATCTTGCTATGTTAAAAAAAAACATCATGTTGAAAACTGATCATTTAATGATCTTTTTCCTCAAAATAATTTCAACTGTTTCAGATGTGCAATATAAATACACAGAAACAGCAAACAGAGAAAAGAATGATAAAGAGTGAAGGGTCAAGAGCCCAAATAAAGCTGCCACTAATCACGATTCTGGTGACATCAAAACAAACATTCAATGAATCGTCAACACAAAACCTGGTAATTCTCAATAAGTGTTTCTGTAGACGTCTGACAGAAATAAATTGTTTGTTATAATAAATTAGTTATTAATAACAAGTGAAATCAGCATTTGAAAAAACATTGAAACCAAGGCATGATGTGATTGGCTGCCAAAAACACTCATTAATCTGAAGTATTTTTTTATGAATTAAGGTTTTATTTATTTATTGTAATGTATTGTTTTGTTTATTTTAGAGCTTGTTATGGGATACCATATAAAATATACTACCTCTAATTAGGTTTTTAAACACAAACTTCCCTCCACCCATTAAAATTCTGCACTCTTATAATGGATGTGTTAAAAACAACACAACCTGTGTTATATCTTAACACACCTGTGTGTCTAGTTAAGGACAACACATTTTGTGTTACTTTTAACTCAACCAGTGTGTTATTGTTCTTAACACAGGGAGTGTGATTTCACTAAGTTTGCACTTTGAATTAGATTAAAATGTAGCAACTGACAAAATATTGTGTGTAAATAAGTTTTATTTACACTGGTGCACTCTTATAAAATGATTTTGTAAATAACACAACCTGTAAAAAGAGATGTCAAAAATGACACATGCTGTGTAGATTTTAACACATAAAGTGTGTGTGCTTAGGGACAACACATTTTGTGTAGATTTTAACACATGCTGTGTAGATTTTAACACATGTAGTGTGTGTGCTCAGGGACAACACATTTTGTGTAGATTTTAACACATGTTGTGTAGATTTTAACACGTTTTGTAGATTTTAACACATTTAGTGTGTTTGCTCAGGGACAACACATGTTGTGTCAAATTTAACACACAACCTGTGTCGTTTCTTTACACATCTCTGTGTTTATAAGGATTACACATTTTGTGTTACATTTAACACAACTAATGTGTTAGACAGCAGCAGTGTGTTGTTGAAACCTTTTACACACTAATGTGTTATAGTAACACAACTTGTGTCAGATATGCGTCACATGTGACTGTAGTCGGAGAGTATTTGCCAGAGTTACTTCCCGTGTGCTTACAAAAGTGTTTGGATGAACACTGACACGTATTGGTAACTTGTGTTTATGTAGTCCAGTGATGTTTAATAGAGTTTGTTTGAACATTTGGATGTTTTAAACATCATTAATCTACATAGACAAGCTCTTATTGAGAATTAACAGAGGTTTGATGTTTCATTTCAGTTTTATTTCAAGTCACCAGAATCGTGATTAATGGCTCCTTTATTTGGGCTCTTGACCCTTTACTCTTGTTTTAGTGTTTCTCTGCCTGCTGTAACTGTATTTTAATAAAATACATCTGTTATGGTGATAGAAAATATGATCAGATGGTTCTTGATGATGTCATAATCAGCAAGTTATGATCAAGTTTTTGAGTATATGGATGGTGTGCTTTATTTTAATGATTTATTGTTAGTTCTTAAAGTTTTGTGAAACTACATCCAGCAATCAAAAAGTGCAGAATTACAAAAAAAAGTTTAAAGCTACGGCAGAAACCAGTCAAACACAGATACCAAGAATCAGCGTATGGATCTCAATAATGGTGACAAACGAAAAGTTCCATGCCGCAATGCATGCTGGGACTTATGGATGAGCTTTGTACTAGAGGCATGAAGCTTTGCCACCATTGTTGAGAGTCATATGCTGATTCTTGATGTCTGTATTTGACTAGTTTCTGCTGCAGCTTTAAACTTTCTCTAAACATATATTTTTTAAGAATTATAGCATGAGGTAGCATACACCATAGTATCATGTAAAACTGAGTATCTGTAATCAAATATAAGTGATCAAATATAAGTTATCTCTTAAACATTAAACTTATCTTGCTATGTTAAAAAAAAACATCATGTTGAAAACTGATCATTTAATGATCTTTTTCCTCAAAATAATTTCAACTGTTTCAGATGTGCAATATAAATACACAGAAACAGCAAACAGAGAAAAGAATGATAAAGAGTGAAGGGTCAAGAGCCCAAATAAAGCTGCCACTAATCACGATTCTGGTGACATCAAAACAAACATTCAATGAATCGTCAACACAAAACCTGGTAATTCTCAATAAGTGTTTCTGTAGACGTCTGACAGAAATAAATTGTTTGTTATAATAAATTAGTTATTAATAACAAGTGAAATCAGCATTTGAAAAAACATTGAAACCAAGGCATGATGTGATTGGCTGCCAAAAACACTCATTAATCTGAAGTATTTTTTTATGAATTAAGGTTTTATTTATTTATTGTAATGTATTGTTTTGTTTATTTTAGAGCTTGTTATGGGATACCATATAAAATATACTACCTCTAATTAGGTTTTTAAACACAAACTTCCCTCCACCCATTAAAATTCTGTCCAGTTACATTTTAACACACATTGTGTGTTAAAACCTACACAACTTGTGTCAAAATACCATCAACACATGATGTGTGTTGTTTTTTAACACATCTCTTTTTAGAGTGTGTCCAGTTACATTTTAACACACATTGTGTGTTAAAACCTACACAACTTGTGTCAAAATACCATCAACACATGATGTGTGTTGTTTTTTAACACATCTCTTTTTAGAGTGTAGCCAAGTCTTCTGTACCACTGCATTGAGTTGTTTTATTTGTAAATCCAACTATACATCTAACGTTTTAGGTAATGTATTTTTTTAAAGTATATGTACAGTAGCTATGTGTAGGTTTATATATGTTTCTGTGTCTTCATATATGTTTACATATAGCACCATGGTCTTTGTGAATTTTAATACATTGTGCACTATTTTATAAATAAACTCCAGAACTAAACACTCTTTTAACCTTAATCTCCTCACGATCTTTCTTCAGGCTGCCTCACAGCATTCCTCCTCATATGTTCATGAGTTTCCCAGGCATGCGCGTGGAATTTTGGCGCATGAGTTTTAGTTCTCAGCACAGAAGGTGTAATGGATTATTTGTTTTATTATTTAAACAATTATACAACTGATGTTTATATTAGTTTGCAAGTTTTGTGCAGTTGTACCTGATTGTGCAGACATTCACTTAGTGTAATGTTTGGATAAAGCACAACACACTTCAACTACTTTCTTTTTACTTTTCCTTTGTACCTTGCAATGCTTTAAAACTGTAAACCCTGTTCTGAGCCAAAATATTCAACATTCTCCAAGTTCTCTGGTTATGAACTGTCTGCGGTTGTAAAAGTCATAGTGCATTTACAGTGAAAACAAAACTTCCAGAAAACCCGAATGACTTCACCTACACTGATTTACAACAGAAGAGCAGATATATACATAAAACAATTACCACTTAATTTATTTATTGCTATGCTCTTCTGTTTCCTCACCTCATAAAGCTTTAAAACGGTGTCATCCCTGGTTATGACTGAAATAATGTCCACAATTGGATCAGTGGCCTAATAAATATTTTATGGTGTTTCTCTTTGTCATGTTCTTTCTTTGACCTCATGTGTTGCTCTGTGTGCCTGGATGATACACAATGATGATCATTGATACACATGCATGATCTATTTTGTTGAACAACAAACACTCACTCAACATTTTTCTCAGTCATAGTCACAGTTTCATAAACATGTATGTTCTTCGGCTTCAATTGTCACCTTTGACTTGAAATCTTGAAAAATGAAACCTTTAAACTCTGCTGAGTCAATGTTAAAAATGACACTCATTTTAAACATGACAGGCATTTTTCATCACTTATGATTTACATTACAAAACTTTGGAATTACTATGATTTAAGAAATGTTTATTTTTATAGCAAGCAAGGATCCATTAAATAAATAAATGACAGCAAATATTTCTATTTCAAATCTAGGACGATATGGACAAAATATATATCGTGATATGTTTCTTAATTTCGGTGGATAATATAATTTCCAATATTGAAATAAACAATAATAAAAGCCTCAGGAAAAACTTCCAAGAACTCCCACAATGAATTTCTTTACCTATACAAACTAAAATGGTACTTATTTTTGTTTTGTTTTTTGTATTTAGCCTTCATACAAACAAGAAATGTGAAATCATGTCAAATAAATAGAAGACACTCAACTTATTAATATTGATATCTTTAAAGGTGCAATGTGTAATATTTAGAAATATAATATAAGATCCATACCTATGTGTTCAATAAAGACCTTACTCAATGAACCGTTATGTTTTTATTACGTTAGAATGAGACATTTATATCTACATAACCGCGGGCACCCCCTGCTATGAAGGTCGCCATATTGTGACGTCATGTTTCTACCGTAGCCGAACGCGAACACACAGCACTACAGAGCGCGTTTCGTCACTACCTTGAAAGAGAAGCAGCAGAAAGCTGGAAGCTAGCCATAGACACAGTGAGTAGTGACTTTTCCCTTGTCAGTGGTGTAAAATATGTAGTTGGATTGTTTCATTTAACTTAGTTCTTTCTCCTTCGCTGTCTTGTGGCTTTGTGGCTTTAGTACTAACGTTACAGGAGTCACCAACCCGTTGATCTCGGTTGACAAGTCCATCTTGGAAGCATTTTAAATGGATCACGAAGAGTTTTCAAAACCAATATTTTTATTCATTATTATTTATTCATTTGTCTGCACTGTAGTAAATGGTGTCAAGGGGATGTGGAGGCGCATACGCTGTTACAATCACGTCATTTTTGCTGCACACTCATGTGCACGTGTCGAGTTTAAACAATGCTTTAACCAGCTCAGCCACAGCACTACAGCACAACTTTGCTACCCTGTTAGAAAAAATATATAGTTGCTAGTAATATGCTGGTTCCGTTCGTGCGACAATCAGCTGATTACTATTATTATATTACATATTAAGACTCTTGATCCTCACCTGATACACTCACTGTATTCTGGACACTTTGTTTAGTTTAGTTTATTAGTTTTTTTAATAACGTGGACAGTCCCTTTTTGAAAGAAAAAGAGCAGCTTTAGCCTCTACAGCTAATTTGTGAATGGGCATACATCAATAAAATACATTACAATTATATTTACAGCAGGACTTATCAAGAGGGGACAGACATATCAAACATGTGACACTCAATTCAAACAAATAAGCAAGCAGACACAGATTGCACAGGCACAATAACAATTCATGCAGTAAGACAATACAACACGACACAAACAATAATCATACAGAGGCCACATTAAGGCACATACTGGAGATAACATTGAGGCAGGCAGCAGAAACCAAGTGGCAACAACATGATCATGTCACATCAAATACACAACACACCTGTCAAATTAGTGTATGCAGCTGTAATTGTCAGACAGACAGTTTTTAAGATGTATAATAAAATTAGAATATATGTATATCTTTGATTGTAGTGGGCAGGGAATTCCAATTTTGTATCGATTTAACAGAAAATGACAATTGACCAAATGCTTTTCCTAAATGGGATAATAAGATCACCTAGTGTGGTGCTTCTGGTAATCTGACTGTTGTTATGGCGTTGTTATGGCGGATTATAAATGAATTGAGAGGAGCCGGAGTAGTATTATGCATAATTTTGTGGACCAAACAGATGTTTTTATATTTAATTACATCTTCCCAACTTAGGAGTTTATGATTTTTAAGAATTATGCAATGATGGGGGAACTATTATGCTTCTGGTCCAAAACTTTGAGAGTTTTTATTTTTATTTTTATAAAGACTTGCTAATGGTTTTAAAGATGAACTATTAATTTGACCCCAACTTGTCAGACAGTTTGTTAGATGTGACACAATCATGGTATCCATAAATAATTTGGCAGCATGAAAAGTTAGTGCATTTCTAATATGTGTTTTAAAAGAAAGATTAGAATCAATAATAATGCCCAAATACTTAACTTGGGGCACAATCATTATATTTGAAACAGTATTACATTGTCTCTTAGTTAAAACCATTCCCATAGTTGTATCTATGTTTAGTTGAAGGCACGAACGATTTAGCCAATTGGTGATTTGATCCATAGCTGTAGTAAGTTTAGCAGCAGCCAGATGTTTTGTCATGGCATGTACGTAAATTACAGTGTCGTCCGTGTCCATTAGTGTATTGACATCCGGACAAACTGATGGCAGATCATTGATATATACACTAAATAAATGCGGCCAAGGATCGATCCTTGTGGTACTCCTGTGTGTAAGTTAAGAACTGATGAACGATGATTGTTCACAGAAACACACTGACTTCTACCTGTTAAATATGATTCAATCCATTTAATTGCAGAAGAGGATAAATTAAAATTAGAAAGTCTCGCAATAAGGACCTTATGGTTGACTGTGTCTTTACGGAGATCTAAAAACACAGCACCAACAACACCTCCCTTGTCAACCATTGCTCGAACAGTCTCTAAAAAGAGACAGTTAGCTGTTACTTTAGAGTGATGGGCCCTAAAACCAAACTGCATCGGGTGAAGAGGGAATAAACTATTGTTAAAAAAAGAGACAAGCTGCTCTGATACAAATTTTTCAGCAACCTTGGAGACCACAGGTAGAATACTGATTGGGCGGTAGTTACATATGCTCAGAAGAAAAGTCCCGTAAGATATCATTTTGCGGAAAGATAAACCTGATTGGCTCGTCTGTCTCTGGGGACGTGCCTTCCACACGTTCCAAAGTTTGATTGACACATTTTGGACACATCATTTAGGAGAAATCTTGGAAAAACTGCACGGTGATGCAGTGTCCGGATTACCATGAGGACTCACGGTGTTTATAAGGATTAATTTACCATAAATAAACAATTCTGTCTATTCACAGAATTATTGAACACATTTAATTAAACAAAAACAGGATTTAGTGGATTTATGGATTTAGTTAATGGTCAGGACTTGTGTTTTGGTAATGTTTAGGTTATAACCAGACAGCTGACCAAACTCTGTCAGAGTTCTCATAAGTTTAGGGAGGCTTACCTAACCAATTAAAAGACCGCTCTCCTTCTTTTAACACTACAAAGACAGTTCACCTATAAAAATAAACCACATAACAGAATAAAGTACAGTCCTGGGTGAACTACAACAGCCCACAAGTTTTTATTTATTTATTTTTATCCAGGGTGTGATGCCGAGCACAAGAGAACAACAGAGTTTGAAACTGCTCGTTTAAAAGACCTTGCTCACCTCTCAATCGTCCAATTTCAAAACAGTTCACAGGTTGAATTTTGAGTTCGTCAGCTTTCGAATGATACCTAATCTATGATGATTACTAAAATATGTGATATGAAAAAAAGTCAATAAAAAGGGAGTGCCAGTCATCCCGCTAGCAGGATGTGACCGTTAATTAAACCTGTTTTTCTCAAAATTCCATTTCTGAAAATCTGGATTTTCTGGATTTGGAAAGAGCTTGAACCCAGCTTTAATAAGGTCTCAAAACCTGTAATATGTCAAACTTCACTATGTGGTGGGTTTTCCCAGATCGCATCACATAATTAGATCACTTCAGGCACTTGCGCAGACCGAAGTGCCCACGGCTGTAACGTTATGTGTGTTGGTTTATTTTTACAGAAACCGTGGGACATGTGGTGTGTAATGTTAGTGTTTGTGGGTACTACTGAGTCGTGGACACGTTCACTACATTTAATATAACGTTAACGTTATATTTGACATAAGCCGATTTTATTAGTGCAAGACCTGCACTGAGGCGGGCTGTTTGTAGAAATGAACACTGGGCTGTGGGCATTTTATTACACTCATAACACCATCGGCTGTGGCCGGAATACCAGAAAATACTACACTCCTTATATTAATTGATCTGGGTTACCTTAGAAACGACATTTTTGTGCAGGCAAGCGTCCGCATTGGTCGAGCACTCTTTCTCCTCCGTTAGCTCACGCCAGCGAGGGAAGCGAAAGCTGGACCAATGTGTTAATCCTAGTCCTGGCTTTTAATTTGTCACCCTCCCCTTTTCTTTTTTAGTTTCCTCTGATAAAACCGTTGCTTTCTTCCTTGTAGCTGTTGTTCGGCATGACGAAAACATACAGACGGCAATCAAAGGCGAGTTGAGCACTAACGTTAGATTCTGAGGAAGTTGTGGGTGGTGGGGGAAGTGACGTATGCCGTAAAGCGGTCGAATTTTATAGTTCTTTTTATGCTCGGGTTCCTACCCGAAACCCGAAGTTACAAAGTGCAAGTAAAAGCGATACAGACACCTTCAGGAGACGGCAGACGCGTCATTCAACCTATTGCAAGTCGATCTACCATCTCAATGGGTTTTGGTAATATATTATAAAGGTTGAAGAGTTCCACGGTGTGGCTTTAAACTGGAAGTGTTTATTTATAGAATTTGCAGAAAAAGGTCAAGTATCCGGAATGCAGTGAGTGTACGTTATGGTTTTGTAAACTTTATCCATAATGTGGTTTATAATGGACTGTGGTACAGAAACTTGGCTTACTATTCTCTGCTGCCTCAGGCGACGATATGTTTGTCTTGTTTTTAGCCACCGTAGCTTCTTTGAAAGGGAGGGGCTAGCAGTGGGCTGAGCCATTAGTGTAATTCGCAACCGTACCACTAGATGTGGCTAAAAATCACACACTGCACCTTTAACTTTAAACTATAGGATAACATAGACTGATTCAATTATTCTTATAGATTAAAAAATTGCTTCAGTCAGGATAAAGAATAAGAAAAGTACTTAGAGCTGCTGGAGAAAAAAGAAAAGAAAAAAAGTCAGCAACGACAAAAACACATGTTGCTGGGGGACATTTTGAGTGTTGATTACACCCTCATTACGATTGATGAATCTGAATATAGTGCTTACATGAACGCTAATGTGATGTGATCGGGTTGATGTGCGCGTTTAAATGTCACAAGTTTCAAATCGTTATTGATTTTTTGACAGCACACTGCATGAATATACAGTTTCCTGCTGTTTGCACATAAGAACTATTCTCCTACATTGATTCTTTATTTGTTACAGCAGACTTAATATTTATCCATTTCTGGGCATTTGGAGACAATGAACTGTTTATGTACATGAGGAGTCAAGATAAACACATATCATAGGTGTACAATAGGGATTCAGGATAAGTGATAAGTTTGTCTTAGTGATAAGATAGATTCATGATGTGATAACATGATTATATGAACATGATGACCAAAAGCCTATGACCACATCTGTAAGTTTCACTTACCCTAAAACGATAAGTTGAAATGTTTTGTTCTGTGTTTGAGTGACGTGTGCAAACGGGTTCGTCTACAAGTTTAAGTAGGTTACTCCTTCCTGTAGAGCCACATTCCTGCTTAGTTTTTTTCCATGCTTCCAATAATAGAAAAAGCATTCTGGACCAATACAAGAATTATCTAGTGTCACTTCTAATACATTCATTTCTAGCATGACCTTGTTAAGGTCCTCTTATTTATTTTATCTAGAAAATCTGTAAATTACTCTGAGAAATATTTGGCATTACTTGAATGATAAAATCCCCACAGCATTCCTGTCATAATTTCAGACTTCTAAACATTATGACAAATGCCACTTTGACATACACATCAAATCATGCATAGTGAGAGGGATGTGGGTAGCTCTATGCAGTCTCCACCTTTATGACAATTCTCTCTCTCCCACAAACACACGCCATCTCATACTTCTATACACGGTGAAGTGACAACAAAGTGAGTTGAGTTAGACACATAGACCAGGATGAAGGTTTTAGTTGTCCACATCTGGGTTTTCTTACTGGTCCTGAACCAAAGAAACAGGAACATGGCTTCAGGTAAGACAGACAACACTCTTTAAGTAACTTGTGTGTAAACATTAGGGATGAGCGAGTACAGCATTATCTGTATCTGTATCTGTTAACCATATGAATTATCTGTATCTGTACTCGGACTGGGCGGGGCCTAAACCCGGAAGTGGGCCGGGTAGTCTTGAAATGGGCGGGGCTTTAACCGGTATGTTATTTTAAGCATGCAGTTGATATGGGTTGATCAGAAATTGCTATATTTATTGCTGATAAGAAATAAAACTATTTACATGACAGCATCAGCATTGAGCTTCAGATCAATGGTTTTGATCACGATAACAAACGAACTACAGAACAAGTTTTGCAACAATGAATACAACACATGTGGCTGCAATTATGAAGTAAAATGTAATGAACAAGAGTTTTCATCTCAACTACGGCTGATATGGACCAAAAGTCATATCCCGATATATATTTAGGCTGAATTTCGATATACAAAATATATCCCAATATTTTTTCTGCAAAGTGAGAGCAAATGTTCAGTCAAAGCCAAATATGACATGTCACAAGTAGTTTTATTGAAACATGAACATTTGCTAAATTAAATGAATAAATAATAAACAGGTTTCTTCACCTTAGGGCTGCATGATTAGCTATGACCAAAATCTTAATTGCAGATTATTCCCTTGGAATTGTAATTGTGATTTATTAATTGGTTTATTTATTTTGTTAATACAACGTTGGTATGAGCTAGGGATGCACCGATACCACTTTTTTGGAAAACGAGTACGAGTACTTACATTTCAGTACTCGCCGATACCGATACCGAGTACTTAATAAAAAAACAAAAAAAACATGATTTAAATATTTTTATATACGGGTTTTTAGGTCCTTGATTAAATTACTTGGGTAACACTTTATTTCGATAGTCCACTTTACTAACTATAAGTAACTTTTCAATTACATGTCAACTAACTGTCATTAGAGTATTAGTAGACTAGAGTATTAGTACGATCAGCTTAATATCTGATAACACTTTATTTATTTGGTCCCCCAACAGACATTCAACTGACTATAAGTAATTGGCGACTACAAGTAAACTTATTCTCCTAATCCAAAGCCATTCACTTTGAAATTGTTCCACACCAGTGATGCACGGGTTGATCCAAAATGAGCGGGTGCCTGCGCCGCGGTCACCCGCGGTTACCCGCAGTTACGGGTCATGCAAAAATATTTTTAATGATATTCGGGTCGCGGTCGGTCAGGTCGTTTGGAAAAAAATGCCAATTAAACCTTTGTATTTATATAGTACTAGATAGAATTTTCTATGAAATATATAGGCCGAATTTATTTATTGGCTGAATAACTGGCACGAAGATGACACACAAGCTCATTCTAAACAGTTCTCAGTTCTGTACTGGTGTGATCCGAGAACCGCTGTACCTCTGCGTTCGTTACTATACGCGGATGCGCAGTATCAGCAGTATCAACATGTCTCAGTTCAGTGAACTGTTAGAGTTACTGGAGTAAAATATAATTCGGGATATTGGTTTATTTCAACTCGGAGGGACTGTCAGGCATGTCTGAAAGTGAGTAACTGTAGTAACTTGTGGATCAGCACTGACGCAAGACGTGAACTGATGCGAATGATTCAGTTCGATTTAGCGTACTGGTTCGACCAGTTCATTAAAAAGAACCGATTCGTTCACGAACCGGCCATGTCTATGATCACTAGTCTGCAGAGAGATGGAGGCGGCAAGAGAAAAGGTGATAGAAAGAGTAAGTGTGGGAGACATTTACCGAAATAATGAAAGATGATGACCAAAGTGCTGCCTTTGTTATATGTAGGCTACGTCTTCTTGCGATGCTGTGTTGTTACACGTTTATGGCCCAATGACGCTACGATGAGCATGTACTACTTTTAAAAAATACGGTCAGGATTCAGGAAGAGGGTCGGGTACAATATTTTCTTACTTTTTTTGCGTCCGAGTAGCGGGCGGGTAGTTGAAAACGTTGGTAGTGTGCGGGTTGTTTATACATTGACCCGCGCATCACTGTTCCACACGGCTGACATGTCTCCCCATCTCCCCGCTCTGAGCTGCAGCCAGAGCCTGGGGGGTGGGCACGGGCCTGTGATTAACCCATTTCTCAGAACATGGTATCGGTCCCCGGTATCGGGGGACTTTTAACGAGTACGAGTACTTTAGAAAATGTGGTATCGAGGCCGATACCAGATACCGGTATCGGTATCGGTGCATCCCTAGTATGAGCCATTACAGTCATTTAAAAAAATATAAAAAATAACACAAAGAAAAATAGGGGCATTAAGGGGTTAATATAGAAACGACAGTTACCATGGTGAATAGTGAATACACAATACTAACAAGAACTGTTTATGAAACATGGAAACTGCTCCTGGTGAATAGAATGAAAATCATAACTGCATTGCTTTTATTTTGTGTAATTTACAACATAACGGTGTTGCATGCTCGTATAGTTTCTTTTGCACTTTATATACAGTGAGGCGGTCCAGCGCGCGCCGCCGCATTTGCGCGTGCAATTGAGTGTGCGCTACGACTAACGTTACAGTATAACGGCTGACAGGACAGAAAGTCCGTTTTGCTGAGGTGAAAGACTTTATTTCATAACATAACATGCTTTAATCAAGCACGCAAAGTGGAAAAGGAGTGGCTGGGGCGCGGGGAGCAGTGCAGAGAGCTCTGGGTCAGCACTCAGCAGCTTGCTTGGAGCAAGGATCACAGCGCAAACCTGAACTAAGCCTATATCGATATGAAATATGGTCTAATTACATATCACATTTAAAAATATATATATTCTTTATATTGATATATCGCTCAGCCTTAATCTCAACATAACTTTTTTTTTTTTTTTTTTTTTTATCCGAGCACAGATATTGACTCGTATTACTCGTATAATATTCGTACTTGACAAAAGTGCTTTATCCGTACCGGATACTCGTTTCAGCCGAGTATTCGGCTCAACTCTAGTAAACATGTTCTGTGACAAACTACACGTGGAGGGTGGGGGGCATTCAGTATTCCTCAAAATTAATAAAAAAAGTTAAATGCAAAAGCAAATTACACTTCACTTCACTTTATTAACCAATATCCTTGCTGCTGATCTTCTATTAACTAATTAAACCATACTAATAAGCAAAAATTACTTTAGATTTAGAAATAAGTATGTTAAACTGTATCCTATTGTTTTTTAATCCGGAATGGCAGCATAGTCGAAAGGTATGTGCCCTTTCAAGGGAACTCGAGCTGCATCGAGACGCGGTGGGAACGCCCTGTGTGATTGCGTCGTGACGCAAGTGTATAATCAGTCCAATGGAAAAAAAATGTCATAAGCAGGTGACGTCATCGACCAGGAAGCTATAAAGCACCCCTTGAAAACAGAACACAGCTTATGTGCCTTCAGCAAGCGATCTGTGTTTTCTGTCCTTTTCATATTTATTGTTGTCTGACAAGTTGCAATATATACATTATATTATGGCAAAAGAGACTAAGCAAGCTTTGTGTTGTTCCCTGCCTACGTTATATCACGGGTGGGTGGGGACACACACATCAGCTTTCTGTTGCTGTTTGGGAGTGGAGCATGTCAACAGTAGGTTCTCGAGGGGGCTGACTGTGGGCATTGCAAGAAGCTATCCATGAGGGCGCTCTGTTCCCGCCGGGCGTTCTTCGAGGAGAACGGTTCGGTTTGCATCCCCCCGCGGGTCCCGCTGTTGCAGAGACACGCCGGCGCCTCGCATTTCGCAATTCACAAACAGATCTAACAGCTTTCACTTGCCAGATCCAGTGTTCTGCGATGTCCAGTTCCAATCAATTGGTATCGTTAGTGTTTTGTGGCAATGCAGAGAGCAGACAATACAGAGGTTATAGTCTAAGTGGAACCTGCTCCCAAATACACTGACTTTGCCACCCTTGGACTTTCACCCAGAGAATGATTTTCTTTACTTCCTAATTGCAATACTACTAATACCCTTAAGGAAACACGGGCTGTATACAATTCAACTTATAAAAGGGACACCAACACCACCTCCTTCGGCTCTCAGCAACTGGAACACAAACACACACGATCAAAAGGGGATTCATTAAAAAAAAAAAAGAATCAATATAATATTTCAATGAAAAGAACAGGAAATTGAACTGAAGGAAATCTCCAGTTGAACCAGCCCAGTTCCTGTTCCTATATATATAAAACAGATGAATCCAAAAATAAAACAAATAAATCCTTCACCATGTAGCCTACATACCGATCAAGCAGCGTTTTGTGTCAACCCTGGAAGAAGCAGTTCAAAGGGTTCAAACAGTACAGTTAGCTCTCTGTAACATCATAACTTAGATGCGTTGAATGACAGGGTGTAGGACTAGCCTGCCAATACATAATACATAATAAACACAACGGCAGCTGATAATAGTGGAATAAGTGCAGAGACAACAGAGAAGCTACTTTACCTGAAGCGGAGCAGCAAAACAACACGGGAGCGAGTGACCCGGAAGTCTGTACTGTGAAGTCGCTTGTGGGCGTTCGTGGTGCTGTTGCTCTAATGTTATTGGTTGACTGCACAACTGGCCATATCTATACAAAATACCATCACAAGTGATACAGCAATATAATTTTAATTTGACTTGGAATAAATTATTTTTAAGGCTAAAAAGAAAACGTATGCTGTTGGGAGAGTGTTTTTATATTACCACAGCAGTGTTCGGTGGATTAAATCATTTACTAGATTAACGATTGATCAATCAACAAATTAAACTCACTCATACTGTCATAAATTATTAAAACATCATTCGAATTTGACAGTCAATTTTCTTGTCCCTAATAGTCAACGTAATGCAGGTGAAATTGTAAAATGAACCACAGCAGTACTAAACGTGGATCATAAAATTACAACACTTGAACTATAACGTATAATATGACTATAACTTGAATAATAACGTATAATGTGTGAATTAGACTCACTGACACTGTCAACAGTTTATTTTCCATGCATAATTTTATTATCCGTGTATGTGGTTACCGTGAAATCATCCTCTAACTCTTTCTGACAGTGACGCGTGAGCTCCACTGAAAATATTCATCTAAACAGATGATGAGCAAGCAGGTAGTTGAGGCTATCTCAGGCTATCAAAGGCTGTTTTTCCATTGGATTGATTATACACTTGCTTCACAACACTTGCACAAAGGGTGTTATCGTTTGCCAAAATATAACTTTAGTGGTTATTAATCAAAAACAAACAAGCAAGCCCAGCCCAGTTGAGAAAAAGTAACACAAAAGTAATGTAACTGGATAAATATTGTAATGCATTACTTTAAAAGTATAAAGTAACTTTCGCCAACACTGCTTGAAAGGTTCAAGTCCTCATTTTATATATTAAAACATTATGACAACCAACTGACTACTGGGGACATTTTACTGGACTTCACACTTATAAATTTGCCAAACCATGCTTTTATTTAAATGTAGTGTTTTGTGATGGGTAGCTTTCATGGTTGGGGTTTGGTTAGGCTGATATAAAATCAATGGGAGTCTGTGCAAAGTCCTCACAGTAAAACAAAACAAATGTATCTAAGTTGTATCTAAGATGTCATCTTAGATACAACAAAGAGAATGATTAGGGGAAAATACTAAATGGGACAAAACAATTATCAATGTAAGGGAATACATTTTGCCACAGCTATGAAGTTGACTTAAATTCTGTCAAAATATGTTTGTTTTTTATACATGGTGTTTATTTGGATCACCAATTATTGCTGTTATTGATGTTGTCATGTCCTGATAATTTTAAGATCTGCACACTCTTTGGGTCTTATGTCTTTCAGCCCAGTGTTCAGGACCCCCAGTGCTCTGCTGTGCTGGAGTGCATAACAGATGTAGCCGTGGGTGTTACTGTGATGAGGCTTGCCTCTCATTCAATGACTGCTGTCCTGACCACCAGCAGACGTGCATTCAATGTAAGGCTTAAAGGGATAGTTCACCCCAAAATGAAAATTAAGTCAATAATTACTCACCCCCATGCTGTACCAACCCTGTAAGACCTTGTTCATCCCTGTTCATCTTCGGTACACTAATGAAGATATTTTTGATTAAATTTGAGAGGTGGATCACTGCTACATAGGCTGCCTAAGGCAGTTTTTCCCAACCCTGTTCCTGGCGGCACACCAACACTGCGTGTATTCTTTGTCTCCCTAATCAAACACACCTGATTCAACTCATCAGCTCATTAACCCATCTGATTATGAGCCGATGAGTTGAGTCAGGTGTGTTTGATAAGGGAGACAAAGAATACACGCAGTGTTGGTGTACCGCCAGGAACAGGGTTGGGAAACACTGGCCATAAGGGATTGAAAATTGATGGCACAGAAAGTCAATAAAGAAAATGTTTAATTATTCCATGTGCCTACAGTGGCTTTATCAAGTTTATCAAGCGACGAGAATACTTTTTTTTGCGGAAAAAACGACTTTATTCAACTATACCTTTTCTTCCTTGTAGGCCTGAGACAAGAGTTCAAGAGATTTCCACGACGCATGCCGAGAACTGAACTAGAAAGAGATCGCAGTTCTCCCGTATGCGTCGTGGAAATCTCTTGAACTTTTGTCTCAGGCCAACTAGGAAGAAAGGGAATAGTCGAATAAAGTCTTCTCTTTTTTTTGGGGGGGGGGGGGGGGGGTTCCTGCACAAAAAGTATTATTGTCGCTGGGAATATTTATAGAGGCCCTATCATAGCATTTGAAATGTTCCTATTTTTGTTTTGGGAGTTCCAAAAAACAGTTTGACGTGCATGCAAGGATAAAGAACACTTTATTTGTCTTATAATACATGTTTATTTTTACCTGATTTGCTCAACGACTCCCAAATGATTCGTTCGACAAATCATTTTCCCAAACACCTCCTTTGAGTGACGCGAATCTGAGGCAATTGGTCAAATGATCCAGTCGGTTGTTATTGGTAAACCGTAGGCAGAGATTGTCGGAAACGTAACACCCATCACCATTAATGGATTATAGCTTGTCAAGGGTTGTATACAGTGTATGAACAAACGTGTCAGAAAAAGTCCAGTTTCCACACGGTCCCTTACTTGCGTGTCCGTCAAGAGCAAGCTTTCCCGACGAAACTCGCATTGCGGGGGCTTTTGAGGGGCAGTGCTTATTATATAGAAGTCATATTTGGCTAAGTCGTTTAGGAGGTAATTGCCATTTTTCAGTGAATGTCTGAGGAATATCAAAAACAAAACTAACTTTACCCCGCTTAGAAGATGCGCGGAGTGTACACAACACACACAACAGAATATAACTATATTGTGCATGCTACAGAAAACATAACAGCAAACATTATTAATAATACTTACAGATTGTGATTCGGAGGAGGACGAACCTGATCCATACACTGGATACTGAGCCCTCCTTCGGGAACAACCGGCTTGCGAATCCACATTTGAATTCATTTATGTTTTTGACTGATTCGTCATTAAAATGATGAGAACACAAGGTTCGGGCTATACTGTTGTGGTATCGTTTTGTAGTGAAGTTTTATTCTTCACAACGAAACAGCTAATGACTCGTTTAAAAAACAATTCATTTTATAGACTCAGAGTCGACTCTCACTTTTGAAAGACAATAACTTTATATAAGGTGCACTTTCAGATATAAATCTTTGCAGGATGTTTTCATTCCCTTAGAGCTATAGTCCACACTACATGAACAGTCATTTTCAAAAACCCATGATAGGTGCTCTTTAAATATCTTCTTCGATGACTTTCTGGGCCGACAAGTTTCAATCCCTTAGGCAGCCTATGGAGGAGTGATTCACCTCTCAAATTTAATCAAAAATATCATTTAATTTGTGTTCCGAAGATGAACGAAGGTCTTACGAGGTTGGTACAGCATGGGGGTGAGTAATTAATGACTTAATTTTCATTTTTGGGTGAACGAACCCTTTAATAATCACAACACAAAACATCCATCCAAGAAGTCTTAATACATTTTTTAAAGTGTTAAAAATCACACCACTCTAATGCCACAGAATCTAATTGTATATGATATTCCTAATTCTTCTCGTCAGCAGCAAATGCAGCAACAACGACACAGGACTCACCAACTTTGTCAACCTCATCATCTTCATTGCCAGATACTTCACCCTCATCATCTTCATTGCTAGATACTTCACCCTCATCATCGTCATTGCCAGATACTTCAACCTCATCATCTTCATTGTCAGATACTTCACCCTCATCATCTTCATTGCCAGATACTTCACCCTCATCATTGTCATTGCCAGATACTTCACCCTCATCATCTTCATTGTCAGATACTTCACCCTCATCATTGTCATTGCCAGATACTTCACCCTCATCATTGTCATTGCCAGATACTTCACCCTCATCATCTTCATTGCCAGATACTTCACCCTCATCATCTTCATTGTCAGATACTTCACCCTCATCATTGTCATTGCCAGATACTTCACCCTCATCATCGTCATTGCCAGATACTTCATCCTCATCATTGCCAGATACTTCACCCTCATCATCGTCATTGCCAGATACTTCATCCTCATCATTGCCAAATACTTCACCCTCATCATCTTCATTGCCAGATACTTCATCCTCATCATCTTCATTGCCAGATACTTCACACTCATCATTGCCAGATACTTCATCCTCATCATCTTCATTGCCAGATACTTCATCCTCATCATCTTCATTGCCAAATACTTCACCCTCATCATCTTCATTGCCAGATACTTCATCCTCATCATCCTCATTGCCAGATACTTCACCCACATCATCTTCATTGCCAGATACTTCACACTCATCATTGCCAGATACTTCATCCTCATCATCTTCATTGCCAGATACTTCACCCTCATCATCTTCATTGCCAGATACTTCATCCTCATCATCTTCATTGCCAAATACTTCACACTCATCATTGCCAGATACTTCACCCTCATCATTTTCATTGCCAGATACTTCATCCTCATCATCTTCATTGCCAAATACTTCACACTCATCATTGCCAGATACTTCATCCTCATCATCTTCATTGCCAGATACTTCATCCTCATTGCCAGTTACTTCACCCTCATCATCTTCATTGCCAGATACTTCATCATCATCATCTTCATTGCTAGTTACTCTATCTTCACAAACCTCAGCACCATCATCATCTTCACAGTCAACA